>NC_047113.1:77625754-77847090 GCF_902500255.1 Thalassophryne amazonica | reverse complement strand
CTGTCTCTGTCCACATCAGTGTCTCTGTCCACGTCATGTCAATGTCTGTGCAGCTGCCTGTGTCCAAGTCAGTGTCCGTGCTGCTGTGTGTTTCCACGTCAGTGTCTGTGTCCACGTCAGTGTCCGTGCCACTGTCTGTGTCCACGTCAGTGTCTGTGTAGCTGTCTGTGTCCACGTCTGTGCCACTGGCTCTGTCCATGTCAATGTCCGTGCAGCTGCCTGTGTCCACGTCAGTGTCCGTGCTGCTGTCTGTGTCCACGTCCAGTGTCCGTGCCGCTGTCTGTGTCCACATCAGTGTCTGTGTCCATGCCAGTGTCCGTGTAGCTGTCTGTGTCTACATCAGTGTCCGTGCCGCTGCCTGTGTCCACGTCAGTGTCCACGCAGCCATCTGTGTCCACGTCAGTGTCCATGCAGCCATTTGTGTCCATGTCAGTGTCCGTGTAGCTCTCTGTGTCCATGTCAGTGTCTGTGTCCACATCAGTGTCCGTGCCGCTGTCTCTGTCCACATCAGTGTCTCTGTCCACGTCATGTCAATGTCTGTGCAGCTGCCTGTGTCCAAGTCAGTGTCCGTGTTGCTGTCTGTTCCACATCAGTGTCTGTGTCCACGTCAGTGTCCGTGCCACTGTCTGTGTCCACGTCAGTGTCTGTGTAGCTGTCTGTGTCCACGTCTGTGCCACTGGCTCTGTCCATGTCAATGTCCGTGCAGCTGCCTGTGTCCACGTCAGTGTCCGTGCTGCTGTCTGTGTCCACGTCCAGTGTCCGTGCCGCTGTCTGTGTCCACGTCAGTGTCTGTGTCCATGCCAGTGTCCGTGTAGCTGTCTGTGTCTACATCAGTGTCCGTGCCGCTGCCTGTGTCCATGTCAGTGTCCACGCAGCCATCTGTGTCCACGTCAGTGTCTGTGTAGCTGCCTGTGTCCACGTCAGTGTCTGTGTAGCTGCCTGTGTCCACGTCAGTGTCCGTGCCGCTGTGTCCACGTCCAGTGTCCGTACCACTGTCTGTGTCCACGTCAGTGTCTGTGTCCACGTCAGTGTCCGTGTAGCTGTCTGTGTCCACGTCAGTGTCTGTGTAGCTGTCTGTGTCCACTTCAGTGTCCATGCCACTGTCTGTGTCCGTGCAGCTGTCTGTGTCCACTTTAGTGTCCATGCAGCTGTTTGTGTCCACGTCAGTGTCTGTATCTTTGTCACTGTCCATGCCACTGTCTCTGTTCACGTCAGTGTCTGTGCCGCTATCTGTGTCCACGTCAGTGTCCGTGCAGCTGTCTGTGTCCATGTCAGTGTCTCTGTTCATGTCAGTGTCCATGCAGCCATCTGTGTCCACGTCAGTGTCCGTGTAGCCATCTGTGTCCACTTCAGTGTCCGTAACGCTGTCTCTGTCCATGTCAGTGTCCGTGTAGCTGTTTGTGTCCACGTCAGTGTCTGTGCAGATGTCTGTATCCACGTCATTTTCCGTACCACTGTCTCTGTCCATGTCAGTGTCTGTTTCAGCTGTCTGTGTCCATGTGAATGTCCGTGCCACTGTCTCTGTCCACGTCAGTGTCCATGCTGCTGTCTGTGTCCACATCCGTGCCACTGTCTGTGTCCACGTCAGTGTCCATGCAGCCATCTGTGTCCACATCAGTGTCCATACCGCTGTCTCTGTCCACGTCAGTGTCCGTGCAGCTGTCTGTGTCCACTTTAGTGTCCATGTAGCTGTCTGTGTCCATGTCAGTGTCCGTACCGCTGTCTCTGTCCACGTCAGTGTCCGTGCAGCTGTTTGTGTCCATGTCAGTGTCTGTGTCCTTGTCAGAGTCCGTGCCGCTGTCTCTGTCCATGTCAGTGTCCACATCAGTGTCCGTGCAGCTGTCTGTATCCACGTCAGTGTCCGTTTCTGTGCCACTGCCTCTGTCCACATCAGTGTCTGTGTCCACATCAGTCTGTGTCCCTGTCTTTGTCCACATCAGTGTCTATGTCCACGCTAGTCTGTGTGTGTCTTTGTGTGTCTGTGTGTATGTATGTGTCTGAGTCTGTATGTGTCTGTGTTTAAGTGTCTGTGTATCTGTGTGCGTGTGTCTGCATGAGTGTGTCTCTATGTGTGTCTCTGTTTTTCTGTCTGTGTGTGTGTCTGACTGTCTGTTTCTGTGTGTTTCTGTCTGTCTGACTGTGTTTCTGTCTGTCTGTGTGTCTGTCTGTCTGTTTCTGTGTGTTTCTGTCTGTCTGACTGTGTTTCTGTCTGTCTGTGTGTCTGTCTGTCTGTGGATTACAGACACAACCACCTTTCACCTGATTAAGAACATACCCACTAGGCACCTCATTAAAGACACTCACATTTAACTTAAGAACACACCCACTTTTCACCTAATTAAGGACACGTCCACCTTTCCCTCACCTGATTCCCCCACCTGATGACACCCCACTTTCCTCAACCTGATTAAGGACACGCCCACCTTTCATATGGCTGCAGCACATTGACAGTTCCTTTGGTGAGGTCGTTAGAGACCGGTTTTCTGCCTGGGTGGTTGTCATCAAAGACCAAAACTGGTCCCATGGCGTACTGGATGCGGTGCGGCACCAGTTCTTGCACCCTGACACACTGGCTGACATTCTGGCCACGTCCACATGAATGGAGTTGGTGCAGCAGCACGTTATGATCATGAGACTGATTCTTGTGTTTGTGTTCTTCTTCTGTAATTACACAAAGTGTGTTTGTGTGAAAAATGAAACATGAGGAGGGCGAGCTCAGACCTGATCGGGCCACAGTGAGACAGCTGGGGGAGGGGTGTCGGAGACTGGCGAGGTGACTATTGATTTCTATATAAAGATGGAGAGATATGATCCAGGGGGTGGGGGGTTAGTGCACATCTCTGATCTGGAGTTCTGGATCAGGGTCCCCTGCACCATGTGTCCAACAGTCCACAACGAGACTCATTCAGCAACATTTTGAAAACATTAAAGTGTCGACTGAAACATTTTGAAAACATTAAAGTGTCAAATTAAATGTTTTGAAAACATTAACATGTCGACTCAAACGTTTTGTAAATTTTTCTTGATCAAAAAGTAAGTCCCTTCAGCTGCTGCCTTGTTTGTAGCAAATCTGAGGTGGATCTGCATGTTGAATTGGCACAAGTTTTACGCCGGATACCCTTCCTGAAGCAACTCCACAATACATGAAGAAATGTGGCAGGGGTGGGTTTGAACCGGGACCCTTCCGCACTGAAACCAAGTGCACTAGACACTTGATCACCACCCCTTCCCCAAAACCTTTCTGAATCAATATTTCAATAATAAAATGTCACTGGATTATTAATGTATGCCTTTATTATAGTCATTTATATCCATCTTTACAATAAATTGCAAATTGACACTTTGGTATTGAAAATAAAAAAACAATATTTATGTTTTAAGAGCAGAAGTTGTGCCAATCAAGGGATATTTATAGCTCAACCTCTGTGCATTTTCAGGTATTGAGACAAATTTAACTCCATAGGAAGTTAGCGTTCAGTTAGCAGAAGTTAGCATGCACGCTAACCTCTGTAAAATGTCTTGTAAATGACTCCAGAGGTGTTATCAGGTTACAAAAACAGCATTTTCAGTTTTAGAAGTGTTTATTTCTCACTAGCTTTTACATAAATATGAGAAACGTATATAAATACACAAAATGAAGTGGTTTTGGAGAGACTAGTCACTGACATCACGGTGCTGCTCTCCTCTGATTGACTGTCACCCCCTTCACTCACCAAAAAAAAAACAAAACTGAACAGATTGAAACGGTATGTGGCTTTTTAACCTCTTAAAATAGGTCAAGGTTAGCCATCTTTGAACTTGTCCAAGGTCTGTGTCCCAAGAAGGTTCCCTGTGAATTAGAAGACTCTGGCATTAAGAGGACTGGACTTATGCTGAGCACAGACAGACAGATGGACAGACACAAACTATCATAAATATACATAATCAAAGGGAAAATTAATGCAAACTTATACAACTGATTATCTAGAATTCAAAAGAAACTCAATCAAAAAAAAGTTGGCACAGTTTTGATTGTACTTTCTAAATGCTTTACCTATTTTAAATAGGGATATCGAGGGAGGGAGGGCACAGCGTGCACACCGAAAAAGTTTTGTCACCCTAATCCTAATTTAAAAAAAAAAAAAAAAAAAAAAAAGCCCTTTACTAATAAAAATAATAACAGAAGGGAAACTGTGTTTTTATTATATTCCATTTCTAAGGTGGAACTATGCTAGTATACGAGTAAAATAGAAGAGCAGAAAAGAGTAGAGTAGAGCCACTTAGGTGCCTGGTCTTGAGAAACAGGGATGGTAGGTTGAAAAACTTTTTTATCCCATGGGAACTCTCCCTACCCACCCAAGCGGCTCAAGAAAAAAGTAGATATAATCATAAATAATAAGACATAAGAAAGATAAGGCATCATATATATAAGTTATATTTAAATATTAAGGGTAATAAACAACATATACAATAAATATGGTACTATATAATACACAGGAGTAGGTATTAAAACCTAAATATTAATACGTTCAAAAAAACCTTTAAAATTAGTGCAATAGTAGCTGATATTTTCACTTCATAAAACTTCAGACATGACTTTAAATAACTTGTCCGAAATTAGTTTGCTCCGCCCTGATATGAAACAATATGACTGTTTCAAACCATTTGTCAAGCGTTGTCCTGAAACATTCTGCTGTGACCTTGAGGAAAACATACCTAGAACATCTTACTGCAACATTCTGAAACATTTTGTTACAATGTTTCCGAGTATCGACACTTTATTGTTTTCAAAACGCATTGTGGAGAAAAACCTTTGTGATACCAATGCAAAGCATTTTGGATATGTTTTGTGTTTCCTGAGAGCAGTAAATCTGGATCCACATGTAGACCAGCACCAAACTCACCATTCATAAACATCCAGTCAAGTTTCTTCATGAATGGCTCAAACCTCTCCAATCACAGTCCACTGATGATGTAATAAAGTAGTGCAGTTCAAAGCCCCTCTAGACCCCAGAGTGCACAAACACTGAGAAGGAACGATTTTAAACCACAAACTCCTTCATTATGTTTAAACCATGACTGTGGGGGTGGAGTTAGGGGTGTGGCCACTGTACATCTGACAAGTGAAAAAGGAAAAAAAAAAATACATAAAAATGTCACACTGTCATGAACAAGAGCGCCTCCTAGTGAGAGTGTGTCACTCCACATCAGTGTTTGTGTGTGAAATCACACAAACTACGTTAAAAAGAAAATTACATCTTTTCTACAACTTCTTTCTTCATAAAGTGTGTGTGAGAGAGAGAGAGAGAGAGAGAGAGAGAGATCTTGTTTTATTTTAGGGGAGGTGATGGTCTAGTGGTTAAGCGTTGGGCTTTGGACCAGGGGATCGTCAGTTCAAATCCCAGCCTGACCAGAAAACGGCAAGGTCCTTAATCCCCTAGTTGCTCCTGGGGTGTAGTGAGCACCTTGTATGGCAGCAGCGTGACATGTGGGTGAATGTGAGGCATTACTGTAAAGCGCTTTGAGCGTCTGAGACTGAGTGAGATTGTAAACTGAAATCATGTCATTTTTAACTGAAACATTTTAGGTTAAATGAAACGTATTTTGTATTTGTGTCCCTGTGAGTGTAAGGGGTCGGCTCGAGGGGAAAAAAGTGCTTGTATGTCAAATATTTGTAAATTTAAAAAGTCGAGATGATCCACTGACATGAAGAAACGTGACACTTAATTTCAGATGTTTTCGTGGCATCATTTGAACATTTCTATTCTGAAAACAAACAGAAGCACTGATTGATAAATCTGCAGTGTGATCGATCAGATTACTAATCAACAATAATCTGATCAAAGACTTTGATTGGTTGAAATCTGTTTTTAAACGTGTTCATTTCTGAATGAACGAGCGCTCACATTAACAAGTGATCTGCCCTGAGGGGCAGAGGTGCATGCTGGGAGGAGGATTTGACAGGGGGTTGGGGGGGTGTCCCTCCCTGTTGGGGGGTGGGGGGGGTGTCCTGCTGAGCTTTCCAGGATTCTGACACTGAGGCTGCTAATGAACCTGCAGGTGGCGATGTAATCACATTTGGCATAATCCACCAATCCAATTAAAAATCAACAGGAAGCAAAACGCAGCTGCTGACGCCGGCGAGGAGCGGGACAGCGGTTCTGCTCCGACACCATGTGACGTGTTCACAGAACTCATTACAAGTGATTTATAGGATCACTGTGTGACTTTTGTTTGTTCTATCATCTTGTTTAATGTGTGTGTGGTATTTTTTTTTTTAATCAAAATGGACATTTTTACACATTTGCTTGAAATGGATTTTGCTTTTTTTTTTTTTAAATCATTTTAATTTGGTGTTATTCACCTAAACTCAATTATAATGAGACCAGTGTAGACTGAGGACCCCTGGTCACATTGAGTGGCCCCTGAGTAGACAGAGGACCCCTGGTCACATTCAGTGGCCCCTGAGCAGACAGAGGACCCCTGGTCACATTCAGTGGCCCCTGAGCAGACAGAGGACCTCTGGTCACAATAAGTGGCCCCTGAGCAGACTGAAGACCCCTGGTCACAATAAGTGGCCCCTGAGTAGACAGAGGACCTCTGGTCACATTCAGTGGCCCCTGAGCAGACAGAGGACCTCTGGTCACATTCAGTGGCCCCTGAGCAGACAGAGGACCTCTGGTCACATTCAGTGGCCCCTGAGCAGACTGAAGACCCCTGATCATATTCAGTGGCCCATGTGTAGACTGAGGACCTCTGGTCACATTCAGTGGCCCCTGAGTAGACTGAAGACCCCTGATCATATTCAGTGGCCCATGTGTAGACTGAGGACCACTGGTCACATTAAGTGGCCCCTGCGTAGACTGAAGACCCCTGATCATATTCAGTGGCCCATGTGTAGACTGAGGACCACTGGTCACATTAAGTGGCCCCTGCGTAGACTGAGGACCCCTGGTCATATTCAGTGGCCCCTGAGTAGACTGAGGACCCCTGGCCACATTAAGTGGTCCCTGGTAGGCTGAGGACCTCTGGTCACATTAAGTGGTTTCAGGGAAAAAAAACATAATTTCACAACAACATTTCTATCACAAGAAGCTCAACAAATGAATCGACTGTAGCTCAAACATGAACCATAAAAATGTTTTGTGTCGTCTGTTGCGACTTCAGATCCTTTTGTGGTCCGGAGCCATTCTTTATGTCAGCACCACAAAAAGCTCGTTAACACACGGACATCGATGTCTCTCAAATAAGTCACGTCATAACCGTTTGACCCGACGGTTTCTGTCACCACGGTGAATCTCAAAAGACAAACTCACCGCCAGTTACCCATAAACCCACACAACTCTCTCTCTCCCTCTCAGTTAATGTCCAGCATTTATGGTAAATCTATACTGTCAATTTGGCTCGCTCCGGGGAGGTCTCGCTCTCAGGATCAATACAGCACAACTGCTGGAAAGTCCAGAGGGGCTCATCAGCCTCCCCAGACCCCACTGTAGACTAACCCCCCCCCCCGGGGCCAGTCCAATCCCCAGCCTGACTCACATCTGCATTTATGTCTCCAGAACAGAACCAAATTGTCAACCCTGGTGCACATTTGAAGTCACGCATCACAAAGTAAACACAGTGAATCCTCACAGCATGAAGACACACAGTACATCATCTAATAAAGAAGGAACTTGACAAAACACTAACTAGCCAAGCTAGCTGCCCTCAGGATTCTCAGAGTTTCACATTTTGACTCAAACAGTAGCTGTTGGCGTGATAAAGCATCAGGAGTGGAGGTTATGAGATAAGGTAGGGTAGGGGTTACTAGGTTAGGGTTAGGGATATCTGTCAGGGATAACGAGTTATAGTTATGGGTAGGGGTTAACGGATTAGGGTCATGGGTTGGGGTTAACAGGTTAGGGTTATGTATAGGGATTAACAGGTTAGGCTTAGTGCTTATGGTTTATGGTGGTGTTCACAGATGAGGCGCCGGGCAGTGAAGATCTGCTGCTGGCATTGAGAAATGAACATGTTTGGCAGCTGTGCACGTGGAACAGAATCCACAGCAGCATCAGACTGATCACTGCAGACCTGTTCAGCTCAACAAAAAGGAAGCTTTATTCATCACCGGAGATCAAGCAACAGTATAATGTCAAGGCGCTAACTCAGCTCCATGACGTGTGACTGGGAAAGTGCTGTGTGCATGTTGGGGGTCAAAGTTCACCATCTATCAGTCCAGTCTGGTCCTTAACAGAAGACATCAAAGCTGCTAAAGGTAGTGATCAGTGTGCAGACAGAGAGTTCATGACCTCTACGGAGGGCTAGGGTTTGATGGTCACAGAGCAAAGGAGGAGGAGCCTGGTGAGACCTTCCTTATGCTGAACAGGTGTGTTCTGGGTGTTGGGCTTTGCTCTGCACTCTGACACGCTGAGGATATTTATGGCTTCGTTCGCGTCAACCCGCCGTCTAACTGTGGTCTTAGAGCAGAATAACTGCTAGCGCCACATCCTGCAGGTTGAAAATTAATGGCCACAAACACACAGACATTTGACAAGAACAACACTGCACATACAACAGCCGACATCCATGTCAACCAGGCTTGGTCTTGGCTCAATTTTATTTATTTATTTATTTATTTATTTTCATTACTATACAGCCAAATCACAATAAAGTTCCCTCAAGCCGCTTCACACAAATAACATCTAACCTTACCAACCCCCAGAGCAAGAACACAGGAGACAGTGGTAAGAAAAAACTCCCGCTGATGATTTGAGGAAGAAACCTCAAGCAAACCAGACTCAAAGGGGTGAGCCTCTGCTTGGGCCATGCTAACAGTTACGAGGTTTTTACAAAGTACCAAATGCTGAAGAAACAGGAAATGAAAACAACATAACATAGCAAAAGAAAAGAAGGCGTTTGCACCATAGGCAGGGGTCATCCAGCAGTCCTCACACCATCAGGGGACCTGTTCCTGTGACAAGGTCCATTCCAAATGCAGACTACAGTGTGCGGCACCAGCTTCAGGCACGGCATCTCACGGTCAGTCCAGCACCCTGCAGTTTGTAGCTGTCAATCCTGCAATCCTATGCAGCATTATCCGTGCGTTGGACAGAGAGAAAAAGAGCAGAATCAGTCTCTCGGAAAAACTACACCTAAGGTATAATTCATCAGCAGTAGAAGGAGTTTTTATTTAACATGGCTAGCCAACAAAAGCACAAAGCTCGTTTGCAGAAAGGCGCCACGGCATGTGTCACCCCCCTCCCCCCCAGCACTGATGTTAAGAGTGCCAGTCGGGAGGGTGGCTGCGATCGGGAAGCAAACCCGAGTCGCTGGGGTCCCAGTCCAACGTGCAAGCTGTTACCCTACCACCTCCCTTTATCACAGTAAATCAACAGAAAAACAGAAGAAATACTAAGGTGATCACCAGCTGCTAGCCTTAACCCTCTGGGGCCGACGCCGTCGTATATGATGGCCGAGACCAAGCTTTATTAAATTATAAATAACATTTTAATGATATGAGATAGAAACCTACTTTTTTTTTTTTTTGCTGAAAAGTTAACTCCGCAGACTTTCTATCCAGCCATCAGCCATCTTTGTACTCCTCATAGAAGCTGTGTGATGATGTGCACAATGTGAGTGTCCAATTGGAATTGATTCACCGTCACATGGATTTCCAAAATCCAATCGTAGGGCAGATTTACCGCAAGTGATGAACCAAAGATCGTTTTTAGGAGTGATGTGTTACTAGTTGGCCCGTTTTAATAGCCATCTGGCTGTTTGCTCCAATGCGCCCTGCGCCATTACGCACAGCGATCAGTGAAAGTGAGCAGATGGAGGGCCTCTGATGACAATCTCACGTGCTCAAACACAGAGTGTGTGAGTTTTAAAGGGCTTTCACAGTGGCGTATTCGTAGAGCTGCTCATTACAGCATATCATCTATGCTGTAATGAGCAGCTCTCCACCCACTTCACGAGGAGTTTTTTCTCAATACGCAGCAGTATGTTGAGGGCTACGTGCGTAGGATGGAAGAAATTAAACCTGTTTAATTTTCTTCGGCATACAGCACAGCATGGAGCCTTCACGGGAGAACATGCAGCGCTATGCTACTGTCCACTATTGTGAGCCTGCCCACGCTTCAACATGGTACTGTACGCCACTTTACATCTCCCTGTTGTTCTTCTGGAGCTATAAATACTGCAAGATCGTTGCTTCACTTTATCATACAGGACTCATATGAGGACTGTTTCACTGTGTCGCATCGTTTCATAAAACCACTCTCTCTCTCTGTGTCACACACACACACAGAGACAGAGAGAGAGAGGTTTTATTTTGAGGAGTCTGAGTCTCCTTAAAATAAAACCACTCTCTCTCCTCTATCAGACTCCTTAAAATAAAATAAAAGCGCTCTCTCTCGCACCTGCGCTCTCCCTCCCTCACACTCTCTCTCTCGCTCTCTGTGTGTCTAATCAGAGCTGTGACTCTTTAAAATAAACGCGCACTCGCTGCATGTCGGTGCGCTCATCAAACGCCCTGATCGATCAGTCTGATCAAAGCTGAAAAGAGCTGTGACTCTTTAAAATAAACGCGCACTCGCTGCATGTCGGTGCGCTCATCAAACGCCCTGATCGATCAGTCTGATCAAAGCTGAAAAGAGCTGTGACTCTTTAAAATAAACGTGCACTCGCTGCATGTCGGTGCGCTCATCAAACGCCCTGATCGATCAGTCTGATCAAGGCTGAAAAGAGCTGTGACTCTTTAAAATAAACACGCACTCGCTGCATGTCGGTGCGCTCATCAAACGCCCTGATTAATCAGTCTGATCAAAGCTGAAAAGAGCTGTGACTCTAAAATAAAGTCACACTCGCTGCATAAAAAAATAAAAAAATAAATAATAATAATGTTAAATGACTCCGTTTTTAAGCCACACCACACCATGCAGTAGAGAACAGAGCGCACTTCCACAGAGGCAGAAAATAGCACTGAAACTGGTGCGGCATGGCACATGCAACGGTGTGCACATATTAAAACTGCGAACACACACAGCTGCAAGTATGAACGAACGCTGTTAAAGGCTGAGTACGCGCGTATTTAAGGCATATTTAAATGAAACACAACGCTGCAATGAACAGCTCTACGAATACGCCACTGTGAAAGCCCCTTTAGAGATGCTCCACTCCTCATTACCTGTGAATGTTATTGAATAAGCCTGTGGTAAGCTCTCTCACTGTTTCACTGTTTACCATATCAATGAAGCCAGGGGGGAGGGGCCGCTCCTCAGAGTGTAAGTGGGCCAAACTGTGAAAGCTACTTTCAGAGCAGGAGAGAACAGTCCAAAACACAGTACAACTTTGTGATGTGACCTTTGTGTAACAGCAGACAGAAATTGCTTTGAGATGAAAACAAACAAAACACATAGACCATTTTGTATATATTGTTCAAAATGTGCATTTGTGTTTATTGTTTGAACCTTTTTGTTGTACAGTCTTTCACAAAAGAGCCCAAATTATCTTTATAAAGTGCCAAAACAGTTGCTTATTATAGTTTACTGTGTGTTTTGAATAGATGTGTGTGGAAAATTATTTTCTGCTTTACTTTTTCATTTCTTATTTCTGATTGTAAACCTTTATTACACTTATAAAACACAACTATAGCATATATATTCTGAAAGTACAAGTTGTCCTGAAAAGAGACATAAAACTTGATTGTGGGATGCAGGGAGAGCTGTTAACAGCAATAAAAAACATTTATGCCAGGCGAGTGAACTGTCCAAAAAAATGCCCTCTGACCCCAGAGGGTTAAGCGTTACTAAAAGACCCTGAATTTAGATAAAGTTGAGGCCGCGTCATGCTCCGTTTACTAATCAAATGAATTTAAAAGACTGAAAAGCATAGCAACATACGATTGCAGTATGCTAGCCATACAAAAGGGAAAATAAGTACATCTTAAGTCTGGACTTGAAAGTCTCTACAGAATTTGACTGTTTTATTGATGCAGGAAGATCATTCCACAGAACAGGGGCATGATAAGAGAAAGCTCTGTGACCCACAGACTTTTTTATTCACCCTAGGGACACTAAGTAGTCTAGCACCCTGAGAATGTAGAGCCCAGGTCGGTACGTAGGGTTTAATTAGGTCAGCTAAGTACGGCGGTGCCAGTCTGTGAACAGTTTTATAGGCCAGTAGCAGAACCTTTGCTCAGCCTGTGTTTTTGTTCTGACTGAACGAGAATGAATATTTAACATTTTTGTGTTTTGTATGAATACAAGTATTATATTAAGGGTACGTGTAGGTGCTAAGCAGCAGTCGTTAGTGTGATTTAACACTCTCTGAGTTAATGCTGCTTTGAATGGCGCTGTGTGCACTCACTGCAGTGTTAATTTAATTTAAAATGCTCTACAACCACATGAGAGTGTTTGCTGGTGTCAACTGCATGTGTGAAGGAGTTTCCGTCGCATCAGTAGAGCACAGCCAGAAGGTTGTGGGTTCAGTTCCACAAAAACTGGCTTCTTGTTTGTGTGGAGTTTATGAATTTTCCAGCAGGCCTATCCTTCCAAAAGCATGGGCCTGGATCGACATTCCAGTCACCAAATCCACATGAAGGTGTTTCAGCATCTTCCCCATTGTGGCTCAGTTCATGCAGTTCAGCTAAAGCGCAGGTGTTTCCGTGCAAACCTGGCTGGTGAGGCAGGACACCAGCTCTAACATGGACCAGTGTCACAGCATGAACTGTCCTCCCCTAAAAATTTGGTCCGTCCTGCCTCCACTGTACATGCCTCATTTCAGAGCTCAGGAGCTCATCTGAATCTGAGTCTCTTCAACCAAAGCGATTAAATGGAATAACGTGACAAAGTAAAACCTCTTAAATCATTCTAAAGTCAGTTTTAAGCAGAAATGAGGTGATAATCGGTGAGTCGCTACTGATGCTTTGAAATGACGGAGGCGCAGTGACCACAGCACCAGCAACTCGTAGCCACGGCTCTCTGATCACTTCCTCCGTCTTTTATGATGAAATAATGCTGAATTTATGTAGAAATGATTGTCGTACAAAAGCTTCAGATATCTGTCGCTGAGATAGATGATGACTGGAGGCAGTCTGAAGCAGAAACGAGGTGATAATCAGTGAACCGCGGCTGATGACACGTGCAGTGAAGGCGGGGGGGGGGGGGGTCAATTTTTAGGGGGGACCATTCGGTTGGTGACACCAGCCATGAAAAGTAGCAGAACAGATGTGCTGTTTGTCCTGCAGTTTTACTGTGAGCACGGTACCGAGACAGAAATGGGCTTCAGTTCAAATTCCCCAAAAAGAGAATTAAAAAAAAAGTGATGTTTTATCCAGAAGTTCTTTCCAAACACTGTGTGTCAGATTCTCTCAGACATCTGAAGAGAGTGAGACAAAACAAATTCACTGCCGTTTGGACAAACTTCTCAAGCTGAAGAACACACGGTGGGGAGGAATGCCTCTGTGGGGGGTGGGGGGGTATGGAGGTCATCTGATGTGTGACAGAACACGCAGCGAGGTGGCGAGAGGTGAGAAGACACAGAGCGAGTGTGAGCGCAGCGCGCCAGCACCACACACAAACATTTCATGTGTGATTTCAGCACATTTGAACACACATATTCATTTCTTCATTCGACATACATGTCACCATAGCAACCAGTAAAATGAGACAATCTTTCTACCAGGACAAAGTCCAGTTCAGAATGGAACCACCGGAGACTCTGTGTAATCATTTTTCTGATGTTTATGGAAGGTTACGATCCCAGCTGAGAGCTCCCCCACCCCCACACCCACACACACACCTCAAATTACTGCCTCGTTTTTTTCCCCCAAAAAAGTCTTTTGTGTTCCACCTGACAGTGACGCTGGGAACAGACAAGAGTTCCTCCAATCACAGAAACTGAACCCTGGACTTCCCTCATCAGTTTGTGGCATTGGCCTTCAGTCTGGAAGCATGTGTCAGTGCCACACTTTGCCACATCCATGATGCCACATAATTGCAGTTGGCTCTGGATGGCAACGATCCAAGCAGATAACAGGTCCAATTACTGTCTCTAGACCAGGTCTATTCAACTCGTTCCAGAAAGGGCCGAGAGGGTGCAGGTTTTCGTTGCAACCACCCACTCCACCAGGTGATGTCACTGATTAACTTTGAGCAGATGGAATCAGTTAATCAGTGACATCACCTGGTGGAGTGGGTGGTTGCAAAGAAAACCTGCACCCTCTCGGCCCTTTCTGGAACGAGTTGAGTACCCCTGCTCTAGACAGATCATACACTACATTTACTTATCATTGATTTACCAGGGCTATGAATGATTTTTTTCTGCCACTAGATGTCACACTTTCTTCACACTTCAGGATATAAACAAAGCTTCCCTCCTCAGCTAATACTCCTCAACCCTCCCTCCTCCACACTGAGCAGAACAAGCAGCAGTTAGAGGCTTTTAACAAGTCTAATGTCTCCCTGTGTTCGAAACGTCAAAGCAATGTGGATTCTAGTCCGGCAGCGTTCTTGCTCTGAGATGTTTTCAACCTCTAAATGTGACTTTTGGCCATTGTTCTGACAAGTCAGTGCCATCTGCTCTTTATATACAGTAGAGTTCAGAATAATAGTAGTGCTATGTCACTAAAAAGATTAATCCAGGTTTTGAGTATATTTCTTATTGTTACATGGGAAACAAGGTACCAGTAGATTCAGTAGATTCTCACAAATCCAACAAGACCAAGCATTCATGATATGCACACTCTTAAGGCTATGAAATTGGGCTGTTAGTAAAAAAAAAAAAGTAGAAAAGGGGGTATTCACAATAATAGTAGTGTGGCATTCAGTCAGTGAGTTCGTCAATTTTGTGGAACAAACAGGTGTGAATCAGGTGTCCCCTCTTTAAGGATGAAGCCAGCACCTGTTGAACATGCTTTTCTCTTTGAAAGCCTGAGGAAAATGGGGCGTCCAAGACATTGTTCAGAAGAACAGCGTAGTTTGATTAAAAAGTTGACTGGAGAGGGGAAAACTTATACGCAGGTGCAAAAAATTATAGGCTGTTCATCTACATTGATCTCCAATGCTTTAAAATGGACAAAAAAAAAACAGACGCGTGGAAGAAAACGGAAAACAACCATCAAAATGGATAGAAGAATAACCAGAATGGCAAAGGCTCACCCACTGATCAGCTCCAGGATGATCAAAGACAGTCTGGAGTTACCTGTAAGTGCTGTGACAGTTAGAAGACGCCTGTGTGAAGCTAATTTATTTGCAAGAATCCCCCGCAAAGTCCACCTGTTAAATAAAAGACATGTGCAGAAGAGGTTACAATTTGCCAAAGAACACATCAACTGGCCTAAAGAGAAATGGAGGAATATTTTGTGGACTGATGAAAGTAAAATTGTTCTTTTTGGGTCCACAAGGGCCGCAGACAGTTTGTGAGACAACCCCCAAACTCTCAATTCAAGCCGCAGTTCACAGTGAAGACAGTGAAGCATAGTGGTGCAAGCATCATGATATGGGCATGTTTCTCCTACTATGGTGCTGGGCCTACTTATCGCATACCAGGTATCATGGATCAGTTTGGATATGTCAAAATACTTGAAGAGGTCATGTTGCCTTATGTTGAAGAGGACGTGCCCTTGAAATGGGTGTTTCAACAAGACAATGACCCCAAGCACACTAGTAAATGAGCAAAATCTTGGTTCCAAACCAACAAAATTAATGCCTCGCAGATGTGAAGAAATCATGAAAAACTGTGGTTATACAACTAAATACTACACTCAACAAAAATATAAACGCAACACTTTTGGTTTTGCTCCCATTTTGTATGAGTTGAACTCAAAGATCTAAAACTTTTTCCACATACACAATATCACCATTTCCCTCAAATATTGTTCACAAACCAGTCTAAATCTGTAATAGTGAGCACTTCTCCTTTGCTGAGATAATCCATATCACCTCACAGGTGTGCCATATCAAGATGCTGATTAGACACCATGATTAGTGCACAGGTGTGCCTTCGACTGTCCACAATAAAAGGCCACTCTGAAAGGTGCAGTTTTGCTTTTACTGGGGGGGGGATACCAGTCAGTATCTGAGGTGACCACCATTTGCCTCAGGCAGTGCAACACATCTCCTTCGCATAGAGTTGATCAGGTAGTCAATTGTGGCCTGTGGAATGTTGGTCCACTCCTCTTCATTGGCTGTGCGAAGTTGCTGGATACTGGCAGGAACTGGTACACGCTGTCGTATACGCCGGTCCAGAGCATCCCAAACATGCTCAATGGGTGACATGTCCGGTGAGTATGCCGGCCATGCAAGAACTGGGACATTTTCAGCTTCCAAGAATTGTGTACAGATCCTTGCAACATGGGGCCGTGCATTATCCTGCTGCAACATGAGGTGATGTTCTTGGATGTATGGCACAACATTGGGCCTCAGGATCTCGTCACGGTATCTCTGTGCATTCAAAATGCCATCAATAAAATGCACCTGTGTTCTTCGTCCATAACAGATGCCTGCCCATACCATAACCCCACCGCCACCATGGGCCACTCGATCCACAACATTGATATCAGAAAACCGCTCACCCACACGACGCCACACATGCTGTCTGCCATCTGCCCTGAACAGTGTGAACAGGGATTCATCCGTGAAGAGAACACCTCTCCAACGTGCCAAACGCCAGCGAATGTGAGCATTTGCCCACTCAAGTCGGTTACGACGACGAACTGGAGTCAGGTCGAGACCCCGATGAGGACGACGAGCATGCAGATGAGCTTCCCTGAGACGGTTTCTGACAGTTTGTGCAGAAATTCTTTGGTTATGCAAACCGATTGTTTCAGCAGCTGTCCGAGTGGCTGGTCTCAGACGATCTTGGAGGTGAACATGCTGGATGTGGAGGTCCTGGGCTGGTGTGGTTACACGTGGTCTGCGGTTGTGAGGCTGGTTGGATGTACTGCCAAATTCTCTGAAACGCCTTTGGAGACGGCTTATGGTAGAGAAATGAACATTCAATACACGACCAACAGCTCTGGTTGACATTCCTGCTGTCAGCATGCCAACTGCACGCTCCCTCAAATCTTGCGACATCTGTGGCATTGTCCTGTGTGATAAAACTGCCCCTTTCAGAGTGGCCTTTTATTGCGGGCAGTCTAAGGCACACCTGTGCACTAATCATGGTGTCTAATCAGCATCTTGATATGGCACACCTGTGAGGTGGGATGGATTATCTCAGCAAAGGAGAAGTGCTCACTATCACAGATTTAGACTGGTTTGTGAACAATATTTGAGGGAAATGGTGATATTGTTTATGTGGAAAAAGTTTTAGATCTTTGAGTTCATCTCATACAAAATGGGAGCAAAACCAAAAGTGTTGCGTTTATATTTTTGTTGAGTGTAGTTTAGTGATTCACAGGATTGCTAAAAAAGCAGTTTGAACATAGTTTTGAGTTTGTAGCATCAACAGCAGATGCTACTATTATTGTGAACACCCCCTTTTCTACTTTCTTTTGCTAATAGCCCAATTTCATAGCCTTAAGAGTGTGCATATCAAGAATGCTCGGTCTTGTTGGATTTGTGAGAATCTACTGAATCTTCTGAACACTCCTGTACATAGGGAAGGGAAAAGGTTTCAGCACTCACATGCACTACATATGCACAAGCAGAGAATGTAAACAGAGAAAGAAAAGCTCAGAGCACAGAGGGAGTGCTGCTTCATTCTCTGCACAGGACCACATTCAGACATGAAATATTTAAAATATCATTCATCACACTTTTAACTAAAATGTTGTTGTCTAAAGACAACTGGCTGTAAAAGTGAGGATTCAGTGTGTGGGATTATAAGGGATGGATAGTTTTTTGTAAAATGATGAACTTTACAGTGGTCAAAAGTTCTGATAATCACAAAGTTTCCATGTGTGAATCCACAGAGACACGTTTCCTGAATGTTTCCAAGGCTGGAATCACAGGTTTGATTTAAAATGGATTCTATGAACCAGGACGGATTCCTACCAGAGAGACAACGGTTTCAAACTTCAATTCTGAACCATCTCATTCAAGACACTGTGTCCAACGTTCAGCATTAATGAGTCTTCGACAACCCTTGAGGTCCACTGGCACTGGTTCATATCCCTGCATTCTATAGTGAGAAGCGGATAAGAATCTACGAATTCCCCTGGGTGGAGCTCCAGTCCTTCACAGGTTACTTCCCCAGCCAAGGCCAGTGCCCATTTCCAGCTGGATGGAGTGATGTTTTATCCAAGAAGAGAAACAGGGAGCCTGAAGGCTGATCTATGGGTTGGTAGTTCAACTCCTATACCACAGAACCAGCTACTTCCTGAATTACCAGCAGGTCCACAGTCAGAGTCTGGACTCGGTGCCACTGTGTTCAACGCCTGCTTAACGGGTCAACATGGACCTCACTGTTGACCTCCTATGAGGTCGCCACCATGACCGATTCCAGCTGGGCGGGGTGAAGAGGGGCTATGATGCATCTGCTCTTGATCTCAGAGTGAAGCTAAATGAAGGCTTTGATGTGTTTATGTGTTCGGCGTCACGTTAATCTCACAGTCTCATTAAAACACGCAAAGTCTCATTGCCTTCGAGGTCTTTGTTATTTTCCATTTCACACAATTTACACACTGAAGCCTCAAGTTGGAAGTGAGAGGTGAGAAAGATGTGAGACACTCGGTGGAAATGAGCAGACGGATGTCAGACACACAACAGGAAATCTAATGTGGCTGGAAGAGCGGCGCTGCCTTTGAACGCAGACATGTTCAAATGTACTTATTAATTCAGACACCAAGATGTTGATAAGTCGATGGGATCCAAAGAAACCTTTGATTTACGCATCAACAAACACAACACAGACTGGAACCTCCTCGTGCAAATCAGCCTGCTGAACTGAAGCCATCACACGAGTCAGCGCAGCGCACTACGGAACCACAGTGCTGTCCCAGTGTGCTACAGAACCACACTGCTGTCCCACCACACCACAGAACCACACTGCTGTCCCACCACACCACGGAACCAGACTGCTGTCCCACCACACCACGGAACCATGCTGCTGTCCCACCACACCACGGAACCACGCTGCTGTCCCACCACACCACGGAACCATGCTGCTGTCCCACCACACCACGGAACCACGCTGCTGTCCCACCACACCACGGAACCACGCTGCTGTCCAACCACACTACAGAACCACGCTGCTGTCCCATTGGCTGCTCCTCTTCATGCAGGGTCACCACAGCTGATCCAGCAATAATCCACACTGGGATTTGGCACAGGTTTTATGCCGGGTGCCCTTCCTGACACAACTCCAATTTTACCTGGAAAAACGCACACAGCCCTGTCAGGTCTGTCATCCAAGTACTAGCCAGGACCCCATCTGCTTGGAGTGATCAGGAGGCTGAACACTACAGAACAGACAACTGGTCCATCCCCACCTCTCCAAAGGAACCATCGAGGTGCTGCAGCCAGCTGAAAACATGGGTGTGTCCTTGAACAGGTGAAAACGTGGGTATATCCTTGACCTTTTCCAATTCCTGTGTTTGAACCCTAACTCTCCTCCACGCTGAGACACCTGTGTCCTGGATCATGTCCAGAGAAACTCACCACATGGACTAAATGTGGTGTCTGATGTTCCCTCACAGTGTCAGTGATCCTCTTCATCTGAGTCTCACTAAATAACCGTTCACTGGACACAAAGTCATTCCAGCAGGACCCAAAGATCCTCCACCCAGATCTCGAGGACCTACAGAAACATGAACGTCACTGCTGAGATGAGTGAATGAGACCGGCTGAGAGAGACCCCAATGAAACATGATTCATGATCAAATTCAACACAGACTAACGTGTTGTCCGTAGCAATCCACGGGCTCTAGATTGGGTCTTGTTCATCAAATAGGTCGCTGACATTTTTCAAGGGTGGTACTGAATTATGCAAAGTTTCTATCATGAGTTGGAATGGTGTGTGAGTCCACAATGTTTTAAGAACCTTAGACCACAACAATTTTTAGAAAAAGAAATCAACCCTTCACTCGATCTTTCTTCCCACATGGCCGCTGTGGATGAGTCTGTGGCTTAGTGTGACAACCATAAACTCCAGATTAATACTAACAAAACTGTGGAGATGATACTGGATCCAGATCAGCTGGTGACCTGAGCCCTGTGGTCACTCACAACCTTAAGGTGCATTTACACATAATGACAACAATTCACGAATGCCATGAAGTATACATTCTTGGCCGCTGATCACGAATGTGATGATTCGGGGCAGAGGTGTCAGGTGTCCTCAGGAACTGCTGCAACCTGTTACCATGTGTTACGATTAATGGCACGTGTTGCTGGAGAATTATCAGGAACCATTACGCACGGTCAAGAATGTTTCTGCATTGTTGTGCGCTGTTGCACGCTATCGCGCGTAACAGCACATCGTTACGTTCTGTCACGTTGTGAATGAGGTGAATTGTCTCCACACACACACACACACACACACACCCATATTCATCCATCAGCTGCTGAACAATTCAGATCACTCCAGTTTGCTCCACAGCAGAAGAACTTTGTGACTACATGCTTCGTTGGGCTCTGTGCCACAGAATGGCACAGAGAGGAGGAGGAGACGGACAGAGCCAGATGTGTGGCTTCACGCGGCTCTCGTCTCGCTCGTTTTCCCAAACATGAGGCACATGCAGCAGGTGGAACACCTGCAGGAGCGTGCTGAGGATGCGGTCAGCAGGGTTTAATTGTGCACACGTCAGAGAAGAACGCTGTCATGCTGTATTAAGGATCACCAGTAATCAAGACGGATCAACACGCTCAGTTGCGACCTCCACGACATGAGGCGAAATGAGGGTGGTGCGTGACATTTGTGGAAGATTTTTTGACAGCCAAAAACATGCTCCACAAAAATCACGAATATCACGCACCAACATGCACTATTAAGAAACCTATTCAGATGCGTTAAGTCACATTAAGAATGTCAGGAATGTGCCAAGAATGATGCAATTATGACATTTGTAACGTGTCTTGCCTATGTGTAAACGCAGCATTACAATTAACCAGGTGACCTCCTACAAACACCTTGTTGCTCACACTGACAGTAACTTCAGCTGGCAGATTACCGCCGTCTGGACCAGGATTCACCAGTGTCTTCACTTCCTTTGCAGGCTCCATTTATTCGGGGTCTGTAAAAACACTATGCTGATCTTTTACACAGCAACAACTGAGTCCAGTCTCCACTATGGCACCACGGGCTGGTCTGGGAACCTTCCAGTCCAACTGAAGCTACAGATCCATTCACTCATCAACACGGTGGGTAAGATCCTGGGCCACACCCCTCCCAACAGACACCATTCTCATGGACAGCTCACATGTTCTGCACTCAGAGTATCTCAGGGAGGAGGCGTCGCCTTCCTCTGTGTAAATCCAACCGCTACAAACACTCATTCATCCCATTGTCCATTAAACTTATCAGTGAACGAGCCTAAAATTGCACTTTTTCATGCCATTTCTCTTTGTATGCTAACTTTTGCCCATCTTTCTGGCTGAGTGGTTAAGTTGTTTAAATGGTTGAGCCATTTTAGTAACTTATAGCTGGATGGTTATAGTGATCTTCATGTTCATCTTTCATTTTTCACCGTTTTAAAGGTTATTTTCTTGTTGATTGTATTTATCTTTGTGGGTTTTTTGTTTTAAATGTTTGTTTTGTTTTATTGTTTTTACAGTAGAACAACCCCCCCCCCCATGCACCAAGACAGGGAGACAATTAATAAAGAACTTTGATCTCAGGTCTCCCCAGTTTGTCTGTGATCGATGTGACACACACACACATACACGCCACTTGGTTTGTTGACCCAAAGAGCTGAATGAACACTGTTTCATGAAGCACGAGGACAAAGGGCTTCCTACCTGTCGATGATGACGGGGTCAGAGGGCGTCTCATTGCGATTTCCACAGCTCTTCTTGTCACAGCACCGACTGTAAAACAGAACATGCACACGTCAGCAACACCACAGATGAACACTTCACTTTGACCTCTGACCACTGGCTGAGCATTTGGAAGCCGTTCATAGGTTCCATCTGTAAAAGAGGCGGAGCTAAGGCTTTTTGACTGGACTGACACACGCCGTGTGAAGGTCACGTGACTCGAGCTGCATCCAAACATTATCCCTGGGTGTCTGACGGATCAACAATTTGACAACAAAAACTTTGTCCTCATTCCAAAGACACGTTTGAAGACGACATGTTTCGAAATCCATTTAAAATGATTTAATGTTTTTATTTGAGGAGACAATATCTGTTTTTCACTTGCCTGTTAAAAAATCTCCAAAACTGAAAGGTGTTTTGACTTTGTCCCTCTTTAGGAAAACAGTCAAAAATCAGCCCACATACTCAAAAAATACCCATTCAATTTCAATTTATTTCATTTATACAGCACCAAATCAAAAGAAAGGTGCCTCAAGGTGCTTCACACAAGTAAGGTCTAACCTTACCAACCCCCAGAGCAAGAACACAGGCGACAGTGGTAAGAAAAAACTCCCTCTGAGGAAGAAACTTCAAGCAGACCAGACTCAAGGGGTGACCCTCTGCTTCACAAAACAAACATACAGGAAATGTTGCCGGTGCACAGGACAAGAGAGTTATAGAAACAGACACCAGACCCATCTCTGGACAGAGCTGCACCTCAAATAGAGAGAAAAAACAGAATCAGGCATCAGAAAGACAAGAAATACAGTATAATTTGTCAGCATTAAGCAACAAGAAAAACGGAAGAAATACTAAGGTGATCGCCAGCCACTAACCCTAAGCTTCACTAAAAGACCCAGACTTACAACCCCTGGCAAAAATTATGGAATCACCGGCCTCGGAGGATGTTCATTCAGTTGTTTAATTTTCTAGAAAAAAATCAGATCACAGACATGACACAAAACTAAAGTCATTTCAAATGGCAACTTTCTGGCTTTAAGAAACACTATAAGAAATCAAGGAAAAAAATTGTGGCAGTCAGTAACGGTTACTTTTTTAGACCAAGCAGAGGGAAAAAAATATGGACTCACTCAATTCTGAGGAATAAATTATGGAATCACCCTGTAAATTTTCATCCCCAAAACTAACACCTGCATCAAATCAGATCTGCTTGTTAGTCTGTATCTAAAAAGGAGTGATCACACCTTGGAGAGCTGTTGTACCAAGTGGACTGACATGAATCTTGGCTCCAACACGAGAGATGTCAATTGAAACAAAGGAGAGGATTATCAAACTCTTAAAAGAGGGTAAATCATCACGCAATGTTGCAAAAGATGTTGGTTGTTCACAGTCAGCTGTGTCTAAACTCTGGACCAAATACAAACAACATGGGAAGGTTGTTAAAGGCAAACATACTGGTAGACAAAGGAAGACATCAAAGCGTCAAGACAGAAAACTTAAAGCAATATGTCTCAAAAATCGAAAATGCACAACAAAACAAATGAGGAACGAATGGGAGGAAACTGGAGTCAACGTCTGTGACCGAACTGTAAGAAACCGCCTAAAGGAAATGGGATTTACATACAGAAAAGCCAAATAAAAGCCATCATTAACACCTAAACAGAAAAAAACAAGGTTACAATGGGCTAAGGAAAAGCAATCGTGGACTGTGGATGACTGGATGAAAGTCATATTCACTGATGAATCTCGAATCTGCATTGGGCAAGGTGATGATGCTGGAACTTTTGTTTGGTGCCGTTCCAATGAGATTTATAAAGATGACTGCCTGAAGAGAACATGTAAATTTCCACAGTCATTGATGATATGGGGCTGCATGTCAGGTAAAGACACTGGGGAGATGACTGCCATTACATCATCAATAAATGCACAAGTTTACGTTGATATTTTGGACACTTTTCTTATCCCATCAATTGAAAGGATGTTTGGGGATGATGAAGTCATTTTTCAAGATGATAATGAATCTTGCCATAGAGCAAAAACTGTAAAAATATTCCTTGCAAAAAGACACATAGGGTCAATGTCATGGCATGCAAATAGTCCGGATCTTAATCCAATTGAAAATCTTTGGTGGAAGTTGAAGAAAATGGTCCATGACAAGGCTCCAACCTGCAAAGCTGATCTGGCAACAGCAATCAGAGAAAGTTGGAGCCAGATTGATGAAGAGTATTGTTTGTCACTCATTAAGTCCATGCCTCAGAGACTGCAAGCTGTTACAAAAGCCAGAGGTGGTGCAACAAAATACTAGTGATGTGTTGGAGCGTTCTTTTGTTTTTCATGATTCCATAATTTTTTCCTCAGAATTGAGTGATTCCATATTTTTTTCCCTCTGCTTGGTCTAAAAAAGTAACCGTTACTGACTGCCACAATTTTTTTTCCTGATTTCTTATAGTGTTTCTTAAAGCCAGAAAACTGCCATTTGAAATGACTTTAGTTTTGTGTCATGTCTGTGATCTGCTTTTTTCTACAAAATTAAACAACTGAATGAACATCCTCCGAGGCCGGTGATTCCATAATTTTTGCCAGGGGTTGTATAAAGACAAAGATGAGGCTGCAGCCCGCTCCGTTTCCTAATAAAATGATATTAAAAGAGTAAAAAGCATAGTAACATACTATGCCAGTATACTAGAACCTTAAAATCTGATCTCACTGGGACACGAAGCCAGTGAAGAGATGCCGAAATGGGTATAATGTGGTCGAACTTTCTGTTGGACTTCTTTAAACCAGAAAATAGAACATTGCAGCAGTCCAATCTCGAAGAGACAAATGCATGAATCAGCGTCTCAGCATCAACCATAGACAGGATGGGACGAATCCTCGCTATATTTCGCAGGTCAAAGAAAGTAGTCCTTGTAATATTGCTAACATGGAGGTCAAAGAACAACGTAGGATCAAAAACTACACCAAGGTTCCTCACTTTGCCAGTGTGATGTATGACACACGAGCCTAGGCTAAGCTTTAGCTGGTCAAATTGATGCCGATGTCTCACTGGACCAAGAACCAACCATCAATCAACTGTCCACCTGTCTATGCATCTGTCTGTCTGTGCCTGAGCCTGTCTGTGTGTCTGTCCCTGTCTGTCTGCAGACGGGTCTTTTTTTCCTTTGTTGTGACGGAGTAAAATCCAAGTTCCAGAACATCTGAACACATCAAACCAGCCAATGAAGACCGACATCTTACTCACTTAAACAGCAGAAACAGAGAAATAATTCCATTGAGTCACATACTTGAACACAGCGCCCCCACTGGCAGAGCCATGCAGCAACTGATACACAAAAGACATCAACTCCATTTCTGTGAGAAAGTCTCTTCATAATTAAGGTTTACTGCTTCAGTACGTCCCTCCTGTCCTTAACTGCTTCCTTT
The DNA here is from genome assembly GCF_902500255.1 of Thalassophryne amazonica. Lineage (NCBI taxonomy): Eukaryota > Metazoa > Chordata > Actinopteri > Batrachoidiformes > Batrachoididae > Thalassophryne > Thalassophryne amazonica. The sequence goes on along the minus strand of NC_047113.1, from coordinate 77,821,786 downwards.
TATGCTTCCTCAATGTCTTCACCTGACAATACGCCACAGGAAGGAGACGCTTCCATGGGTACTTTATGTGGAACTGATTTTAGTTTTCTCAAACAACAGGATGGAACTTTTATTCTGAAAATGTTCATCTCACACACACGCACACACACACACACACACACACACACACACACACACACACACATTCAAGCTCACCATCCAGCTGGGCATAGTCCAGATCAAGGTCACTGACTGTTGGATGACACCCAGCAACAGAAGCACCACGGTGGACACCCTCCACATCCCCTGCTGCACTTTGACCTCTGCGCCATCGCCCACGACAACCAGCTAGCCAACCACATGGTGACCAGGTAGCCAAAGGACAAACACACGGGCCAGAAACTCGTGCATTTCCAAAAAAAAATGAAGCCAGTGAGGTGCCACTTACCACTGATGGGTAAACCCCACCTCTTCCCCTATGACTGCTGGGATAGGCTCCACCCCCATGACCATTGAAGGGAGCAAGTGGGTGTAGAAAATGAAAGAATGAATGAATGAAGCGTCTCATTTTTTCAGTTAAATCTAAAAATGTTATTTGTAATCATTTTTGGCCAGCTGGTAGTCGTGATGCACACGTGTCTCCTGTGTCTACTCCACCATGTACCTTAAACATAGAATAAGCTTTATTGCAAAAATCTGTCACAGAAATCTTGAGACGAATGTTATGACCTCAGGTTCATGCAGGTCATAGACACAGGCACGGTACGAAATCTGTGTGACTCCACAGCTGGTGAGCTTCCAACTCACCCGTGGAAGTGAAAAAAAAGAAAACAGCTTCCAGCCTAAGGAAGCCTCTTCTTAACGCGTCAGTAACTAAATAACTGTAATTACACACTGCAGCAATACTGCAGTCAATTATTATTAACAGAAGTGTAATCATTCTAAATGTATGCTGAATATAAAATAAAGGAAGAAATATTTGTTCTTGAACTTAAAAAAGAAACAATAAAATCAGAACTTGTCTCATACTTTATTTTTTTTTTCCAGATCACTGAAAGTGCAAAGGCAAATATTTAAATGTGCAATAAAAGAGATTCTTTTATGTTAATCTTCTGACAAATACTTCATCAGCAGCAGGTCTTCCTTCAACTCTAAAAAATTAATCACATGACCCGTGACGTCCCACCCCGCTGCTGTCTCCGCCCCCTGCCGTCCTGAATCAAATTGCCATTTGACAAACAAGCGTCAGATCGAGGCTCCGCGTGCCAAATGAGGCGGCTTTATGAATCATTTATCACGCCGTTTGATGTGTAAGTGGAGAAAAATCACAAACTAAGCGCCGTGTTTGTCTCCGTGTGCGAGCACGCCACAATAATTTATTCCCACAGCTACTTGGAACCATTAGCCACGGTTCCAGGAGACCAATTAGCCGTGGAAACCCGCTGGAGCCGCTGTTGTGACAACCTCCTCCAAACTGACAAAGAAGTGTTATAAACAAACCGGACCCCAGGAGCACTGCTGGGGCCCCTACCGAAGACCAAAACAAACCTCGGCTCAGCGTCCACAATATCGACTTAATGACGTTTCCCTCAGGCCACAAACGGAGTCGGCTAATGACTGAGCAGAGACCCGCCGACCGGGTTTGTGCTGTCAGTCAAAGAGGCCTTTACACAGACCACCAGAACCGTTCAGTCACAGCTGATATTTTAGTGCTGCCTTACAGGCCGTTTAGCGGGGAGAATGTGAGCATGTCTGCGGCTCAAATATCACGCACAAAAGGTTCTGCAAAGGTTCCAGTGGATGCAATCGAGCAGCTCCAGAAGACAGCAGCGTCCTAATTCCCAGAAGGCTTTGAAGGCAGCACAGCCTGACGACTGACTGGAAATCAGATTCCTGATGGTGAGCATCAGGATGTTCTGAAGGCTGCCGCTGAAGACTCGCCCCGAGGAACACAGACCTCGTCTAAATCCTCAGGACAGATCAGTTAGTCCAGCAGATCCTGTGGTCCACCCCCTAAAACGTCAAATGGTCCAACGGAGACACCAGCTGAATTTCAGTGAAGTAACTTTTCAATGACAGACCAAATCTGCAGCTCTGTCGCCATGGTGACCAACAGCAAGGAGACGCTGAAAATGTTTTCAAACCTGTGTGTGTCTGAGTGTGTGTGTGCGTCTGTGTGTGTTTTCAAACTTGTGTGTGTCTGTGTGTGTGTGCGTCTGTGCATTTTCAAACTTGTGTGTGTCTGTGTGTGTGTGCGTCTGTGCATTTTCAAACTTGTGTGTGTCTGTGTGTGTGTGCGTCTGTGTGTGTTTTCAAACTTGTGTGTGTCTGTGTGTGTGTGCGTCTGTGCATTTTCAAACTTTTACAGGTTTGTACATCTGAATACAATCTTGAGCAGGTTTGCATAAAGAGGTGTTGCCAATAAGATTTTGTGTAGATTATTCTCGCATTCTAGATTTATATCATTTGCAGCAGCAGATACTGACTAAATACTGGAATTTAGAACGACTGTGAGCCACTCGACAGATGTGTCTATAAATTCAGCGTACGGTAGGATGCTTGAGCAAAGTAGAACGGTTCATCAGAAATTAATGTCACCCGAAAGAAAGAAAAACAACCAACTGAATAAAATCCAAACTGTCCTGCAGCATCTATAGGAGTAGTACACGTACAAGTACAAGTACTACTAGTACTATTAGTAGCAGCAGTAAGTTCTGCACAGGTCCCAAATTCCACTGATTCTGGTGCTTGTCTCCGGATTCTGTCGCATGAATTGGACAAGACTCTGCGCTCCCGCCCCATGGATGGGACACCAGTCCACGAGATGCCAGGTGCGAGATACGAGATGCCCACTACACACCAGGAACAACTAGAGGATTAAAGACTTTGCCCAAAAGCCCTTAGTGATTTTCTGGTCATGCTGGGATTTGAACTGAGGATCTTCTGGCCTGAAACTCATTGCTTAACCACTAGACCATCACCTCCCCTTTATTCCTTTAAAAAATGTTAAAAGAAAATTCTATTTTGAAAATTCTATTTTGAGAAAGTATGGGAAAAAGTTATGCCCAGAAAAGGCAAAAACATTTATGCTGACAAAATACAAAAATCTTCAAATAAAATGCTTGTTCCAAGAGAAAACAAATATTTTATTCTGGAAAAAAAGATCTGTGAAAAAGCAAAAACTCTGAATTAAAAAAATAGCACAAACCTTTCCTCTTTGACAAAGTAAAATTAATTAATTAATAATTAATTTAAATTATTCAGAAAAAACTTTGGAAGACTGTTAAATCCAAATTTATTAATTTATATAGCGCCAATTCATGATAAAATCACCGCAAGATGCTTCACACAACACAGAAAACACAACAAGAGAATTATAAGATTAAAACATGATAAAAAGCAACCCATAAAAAAGTGTGTCTTAGGTGCGTGTTAAGTTTCGATGTAAAAGTCTCGACAGTGTCCGACTGCCTTATGTGCAGCGGGAGATCATTCCACAGGACATGGACACGATAGGAAAAGGCTCTGTGACCAGCAGACTTTTTATTCACACTGGGAACACAGAGAAGTCCAGGTACGTAGGGCTTATCCAGGTCCACCATGTAGGGAGGTGCCAGTCCAAGAACAATTTTATAGCCTAGTAGCAGAACCTTAAAATCTGATCTCACTGGAACAGGAAGCCAGTGAAGAGATGCCAAAATGGGTGTAATGTGGTCAAACTTTCTGCTTCATGTCAAAAGTCTGGCAACAGCATTTTGAACAAATTGGAGACCCCTAATTCTGGACTCTGGTAAACCAGAAAATACAACATTGCAGCAGTCCAAACGCATGAATCAGGGTCTCAGCATCAGCCATAGACAGGATGGGACGACTCTTCACTATATTTCGCAGGTGGAATAAAGCAAGTCCTCATAATATTTCTAATGTGGAGGTCAAAGGACAATGTAGGACCAAAAATTACCCCACGGTTCCTCACTTTGTCAGTGTGATGCATGACACACAAACATCGCTGCCTCGCTGGACCAAGAACCATCGTTTTAGTCTTATCAGAGTTTAAAAGCAGGAAGTTGCTAGACATCCAGCTTCTCACTGATGCAAGGCAATCTTATAAGGATTTTATGTGAATAAGATTCCCAGCAGTTATCGGCATGTATAACTGAGTATCATCAGCATAGCAGCGAAAGGTAACCCCAAAACACCACAATATATTCCCATGGGGTGCCACATAAAGGGAAAAAAGCAGAGGGGCCAAAACGGAACCCTGTGTAACCCAAACATCACGTCACTAAGATTAGAGGTAGTGCTGTTGTAAACACAGTGAGAATGACTGGTCAGGTATGATGTCTGTCATGCAAGGGCACTCCCAGTAATCCCAAAATGATTACAGTGAAACCAATTTTCCAGAATTTAAGGGCAAAATGATAGATTTGATATTGGCCGATAGTTTTTAAATACACTAGGGTCAAGATTAGATTTCTTAAGTAGTGGTTTAATCACTGCAGATTTTAAACATTTAGGAACAGAAGTTAATGAGAGATCAATCATTTCCAGCACAGTCGGCCCGAGAGTGGGCCACAGGTTTGTTGGTATGGGATCAAATAAGCAGGTTGTGCGTCAATATGTCAACACACCAACACTGTGTTCCCGTGCCACCAGTGCAGTTCTGGAACTGCTGCTTATCCTGAATGGTAGCCACACACCCAGTGAACCACTCCAAAGGAACCATCTGTCCACCTGCAGCCAGGTGAATCATGTCCTTGACCTTCTCCAGCCATTGTAGTCCTCAACAGTGAGACACCAAACCAACTGAGGTCTATCAAACGTTCATTCCAGCGGTTCCCATGGATTGTCCACAGGGAACCAGTACCACAAGCATTAAGTCATCTCCTTAGGTCAGTGGTGAGAGGCCAGATCTCACAGCCATAGAGGAAGTACAGAAAGACCTAAAGAAAGACATCAGCATGACCAAACACCTCTAACCTCATGATTCCATAAAGTCATGAACATCGGTCCTGAGAGGAGTTCATCTTTTCGCAACGCTGAGATGGAAAGTCACAAATCACAGCTGGAAAACTTGCACCCTCTCTGCCCTTTCTGGAACAAGTTTCAGACTTCTGTTTTAGAACCTTAGACCTCAACAAATTTTAGAAGAGGAACTCAACCTTTTTATTTCCTGTTAATGATGTTATCATATACACACTATTATTATCATTTTTGTCATTATTATTATTTTATTATTACTTCTATTTCGTTATTTGATTTTTTTAAATGGACCAGTGTTTTCACTTTCTTGTGTCATCCATGTATTTTTAACGTATTTACAGTTATATGTACTTACACTCACGCTTTTAATATAAAGATGATTTACTGCCCCCTGCTGGAAAGGCATGTGAGTCCAAAATTTAATTAGCAATGTTAGCTAATATTTGTAATGCCTCCAAAACTATTGGTCCTATCAGTGTTCTGTTCATCCTTGACCCAAAATACATAAACACACCGAACAGCAAATGTCAGCTGTGCTCTGTTTGTCCCTGAGTGAGCACGCACGCATGGCTACTGTAAGCAGGTGTTTTTAATTTGACAAAGACAGTGGCTGAAGACATTATAACCACTAAACCAGTGGTGTCCAAAGTATTCCAGAAAGGGCTGAGGGGGTGCGGGTTTTCTTTGCAGCCACTGACTCCAGCAGGTGATTTCACTGATGAACTCATCCTACCTGCTCAAGATAGATGATGTTAATCAGTGAAATCACCTGCTGGAGTCAGTGGCTGCAAAGAAAACCTGCACCCTCTCTGCCCTTTATGGAATATTTTGGGGACCACTGAATTAAACATTTCACTCATGGTACTAACATGAAACTTAAGTCACTCATGTTAAGAGCAACATTGAGCGACAAAAACACAATAAATCAATAACACTAACAACATTGTAAAACTAACATAAACCACAATAACAACATTTAAACCCCCAAAATCTCAAACTCCCATGATACATTTCAGCACAGCATCCATTGTTCATGGTGAGCTAATTTCATTTTAATTGCTAATTTCTCCAAAAAATATTAGTCCAATCAACTTTCCATTTTCACAGTGTTCATCCTTGACCCAAAATACATAAACAAACCAAACAACAAATGTCAGCTCTCCCCAGTTTTTGTGTGATCGAAGCAGCGCACACACGCAGACATACATGCACGCACACACAGAATATAGATTCTTAGTGACAGTCTGAACGAGGCCAGAGTCTTAGTCCAGGACACTTTCACACATTCACAGCCCTCACAGAGCTCAGGTGCAGCTAACCCTGTCCTCGGGTGACCGTGACTTCAGGTTGTCAGTTGGGTTTTGGGATGAAGGGGCAATGGAACACCCTGCGGCTGCTGTAAGCCTAAAAACTCTGCAGGCAAACTCGGAGTAATTGTTTAACTGTGCAAAAAATTTTAAATATTTGAATGAGTACTAATATAAAATATTTCTCCACATCATTTCTACATGTGGAGGAATAAAAGTATCTGCAGCTCCACCGTGAAGAGACGAGCGTCAGCCGTCAGACTGAAGCCGTAAAAGAAGAAATGTGTTGATTGGTGCGATCAACAACCCACAAACACCTGCTGCTTCTTCTCACAATCAACACACAGACACACACACACACACACACGCATATGTGTTTTCCACACACTGCTGACAGTGGGACTCAAGCCCAAATCCAGGGCGTCTGGAAGACTCGGCCCTCCTCCTCCTCCGTCCCTCGGGGGTGGGATGGAGGATTTGCTACCGTGACATTTGTTTCCTCTGACAAACATTAATTTTGTTTGTTTGTTTTTTTAAACTAAATCATAGTGGCTTAGTGGTTAGCATTGTTACCTCACAACAAGATGGTCATGGGATCAATTCGCACATGTGACCTTTTTGTGTGGAATTTGCATGTTCTCCCCGTGTTCGCGTGGGTCCTCTGTGGGTACTCCTGGCTCCTCCCACTTCCAAAGAGAGTTTGCTGAACTGGAGACTCTAAACTGACTGTGTCTGTGTCTATAAGTGTCCCTGTGACAGACTGACTTCCTGTCCAGGGTGAACACCACCTCTCACACAATGACTGCTGGGACAGGCTCCACCCCCTGTGACCCTTGATTGGAGTCAGCATGTAGAAAATGAATAAATAAATGGTGGCAAAGATGAAGGCAGCGATGACGATGAGATGACTATAATGATGATGATAATGACAATGACGACAACGGCGATGATGATAATAATGATGATGATGACGAGGACGATAATGACAATAATTATGACAATTATGATGATAATGATGACAATGACGATAATGCCGATGATAATAATGCTGATGACGATGATGATAACAGTGACAATGAGGATGACGAAAATAATAATGATGACAATAACGATGACAATGAGGATGACAATAAAGATGATGATGATGACAATAATGATAACAATGGCAATGACGATAATGATAATGATGATTATGATGATAATGACAATGATGTCACTCCATAGTCTTTCTAAAATGCAAACATTTATTTTCCACTCAGAGCATTTTGGAGGTTTTGGAGTCGGACCGTGTGTACATGTGCCAACAGACCTAGATCCAGACCTGCACCACATCAGGACTGACTTACAGTCCCCCATCTGACAACACCAGTGGAACCAAACAGAATACAGCTGTGGATCTGGACCAGCACCAGAGCTCAGACTGTGACTGTAGAGAGATGAGCGTGCACTTCTTACCTGCACATGATCTCGTGCGTGAGGAGAACCCGGCACATCTCTGGGTTTTTGTCCTGACCTTCATACAGGATGGGCTGTAGACACAAACAGACCAACACGGGTCACTTCACTTCATCACAACCGGCCACTAAAACGTGGCTGTGACATCACTGTCAGCATTATGAGATCATACCTTCATGTTCACATCAGACTTTTTTTAAGAAAGATTTCTTTCATATGCTGAGGTTTCAAAATAAATTACAAAGACTTTTTATTCTTTTCATTTTCAATTCATTCATTTTCTAAACCTGCTTATTCCAGTTACAGGTCACAGCAGTCACTGGGTGAGAGGCGGGGCTCACCCAGGACAGGAAGACGGAGCACGCAGGACACATGGAGACCATGCAAACTCCACACAGAATGGCCCAAATGGGACACGATCCCATGACCTTCAACAGCGTAAAGACACTAAGACACCACACGGCTACTTTTCCTTTTGGTTTTTGAAAGATTTAAGCTCCAGTTCTCTTTGTGTGGATGATGTCATACAGGTGGTCCTTCACTTTGTCCATTCTTTTCTTTCTGGTCTGTTGAAGTGGATGTCCTCCATCCACTTCCTGAAACCAGACGCTGCTTCCCACTGTTGCTTCTCCTCCGGCCTTCCCACAATCCTTGGCCAGATGGCTGGCAGTGTCCAATGATGAAGTTTCCTCCTCGTCATCCTCACTGTGTCTTTCAGAAGGACGAACGCAGAGACAAAAGACAGGGTGTGTATGTAAATGTATGCCTGTGTTTGTGTGTGCGTCTGTATGTGTGTGTATGTATCTGTACACTATGAGGGACATCCATCGCACGCTGTGATACACGCTGTGATGCATGCTGTGACAGACGTCCGTCGCACGCTGTGACAGACGTCCGTCGCACGCTTGTTGCGCACGCTGTGCCGGACGTCCGGCACGCTGTGCCGGACGTCCGTCGCACGCTTGTTGCGCACGCTGTGCCGGACGTCCGTCGCACGCTGTGACAGACGTCCGTCGCACGCTGTGACAGACGTCCGTCGCACGCTGTGACAGACGTCCGTCGCACGCTGTGACAGACGTCCGTCGCACGCTGTGACAGACGTCCGTCGCACGCTGTGATGCACGCTATGACGGATGTCCATCGCACGCTGTGATGCACACTGTGATAGACATCCATCGCAGGCTGTAATGGACGTCCATCACACACCATGACAGACAGTCCATCGCACAAGCTGTGACAGACGTCCATTGCACGCTGTGACATCCAACGCTGTGCAATGAACATGCAATTGGCACACCTTGTAGCGAGCAGCACACTTTAGACGTATGCATGCTGTTTGTTCTGCTCCTCAGTGATTTCTTACAACTTGAGGTGGTCCATCACGTGTCCATTGCACCCTGTCATGTCTCTGCACTCTGAGATGAACCTATAGCAGCCACTGTGCTGTCTGTGTGTACCAGAACACTCAGAAACTCAGAAATAAAGCAGACTAGCAGACTATGTCCTGATTTGTCCACGGTTGGGACACTTCTTGGGAACAACAGAGACTGTGTGTGTTTCTTCATGTATATTTGGCAAATCCCAATGTGGATCCACTGAATCCTAAACAGAATGAACACTGTGACACGCTTGCACCGTGCACTGTGAAGGACGTCCACTGTGCACTGTGAAGGACGTCACATAAAACCAGTCCAAAAAAACTGATGTCTGTTGCATTTGAGGGGTCCTGTTCCCCACAAGTCTTTGAGGACCATGTGGTGTTATCTCACCTGTTTGGTCATGGAGTCGATGAGACGAACATAAAGGTCTTGTTCTGTCCTGATGCCTGAAAATAATAAAACACAAAAGCATCTCAAACAGTTTGTTTCCTTCAGTGGACTTTAAGCTTTTTAACACTGAACATGTTTTGAAGATTTTCAGTTCGTGGAGGTCTGGAGAGTGTCATGGACACCCCCATGCTTCACCTGGCTGCAGTAGAGAAATGGTCCATTCCCACCCTTCCACATGTGGGAGTGGACAAGTTCTCTGTTCGAGTGGATGCCATCCAGGACCCAAGTCGGTTCTGTGGAGTCATGAATGCAGCACCAGTGCTGACTTTATATATGGAGGTTCAAATAAAATCACCTTCGCTGTTGGTTCGACTAAGTCCTGTCCAGGCACTGAGACCTGTTGGTACTTTAGCGCTCGATTCTGTAGCGTGAAGCAATCAAGAGTCTACAACTCCCCCTGGACGGGACCCCAGTCCATCGCAGGTCACTTCCCCAACTGAGGCCAGGACTCAGTTAAAGCAGGATGGACTGAGATGATGCAGATTAAGCGTTCTGTCCAAAGACGCAGACAGGTAGCATGAGTGGAACTCGAATCCAGGTTTACATATTAGTCGACGAACTACTTCTGGTGAAAAAAAATCAAATTTGTTTTCTTCTATATCTGACAAAAATTTTATTTATAATATTCTACAAAAACTAAAGACCAGAGCTCGAATCCACAAGGCATCTCAGAGTCACCTCAGAGAGAGATACAGGAGGTGTCTGAGAGCAACTCTGAGCAAGGAGGGGAGAGAAATGTCTGTTTGTGCGAGGGGGTGGGTTTAATCCTGAAATTCTAATTTTTATTTGCACATTTTTATTGTGAATTATTTTGTGTTTAGTGTATTTTTACACATGCTTGTACAGCAAGAGTACAGTTCAAACTGAGTCAGATTACTTGCATTCTTGTAGATACTTGGTGAATAAAGGCTATTCTGATGTTTCTGTGAAGGCTCTCAGTTGTCCAGGTGGTTTCCATAGTAGAGAAGCTTGAATCTTCGACTGGATTGGGTTGCTTGACGTGAGGACGTTTCGCTTCTAATCGCAGAAGCTTCCTCAGCTAAAATTCTTGCTCTGGTAGTCTGACTTCTGTCTTGACTCTTGAGAAGAACAACAACTTTCTTCTCAACAAGTCTGGAGAAGGCCGCAAACGGAGCATGCCGCAGCCTCAACTTTACCTAAATTCTGGGTCTTTTAGTGAAGCTTAGGGCTAGTGGCAAGCGATCACCTTAGTATTTCCAGTTTTTCTTGTTGTTTAATGCTGACAAATTATACTGTATTTCATGTCTTTCTGATGCCTGATTCAGTTTTTTCTCTCTGTTTAAGGTGCAGCTCCATCCAGAGATGGGAGTTGTATTTGGGCTGGCGATCTTCCTGTCCTGTGCACCAACAGCATTTCCTGTATATTCATTTTGTGAATTGTTCTGTAATTTATGTCTGTAACATAGCCCAAGCAGAGGGTCACCCCTTTGAGTCTGGTCTGCTTGAGGTTTCTTCCTCAGAGGGAGTTCTTTCCTTACCACTGCTGTTCTGGGGGTTAGTAAGGTTAGACCTTACTTGTGTGAAGCGCCTTGAGGCAACTCTGTTGTGATTTGGAGCGATATAAATGAAAATAATAAAATAAAAAAAAATGAATTGAAATTGTGTAGAAATAACCAATACCTATGTGTGATTTTATCATACAATCTAAACAGGAGACCATCATGCCAAATTGAGTCAAAACACTTCTGTGCATCTAATATATAAACAGGTGAACCACGATTATTTAAATATGCTATGGAATCATTAATAAGAGATACATCCAAATTTGTACTTAAACCTTCTCTAAAACCAAACTTAAAGTCTGAGGGCATAAAGTCCGGCACGAGTAACATTTCAACAATGTTCTGACAGACTGGGATTGAGCGTGGGCCTTTTTAATACAGGAACAAAATACTCAACTAAATCAGTATGAGGTTATAGTAACTGACAAAATCCTCAGCTCTAAGTGAGGACTGTACAGAACACTGTTGCTGACGCTTAAGTTTATTCCAGAAACCTTTAATATTTTCATATAATACAACTGATTAAGCATATTAAGATCTCTAAGTACCTTTTTGTCCATGTAGCTTCTACTAAGGCTCCGAAACAGTTTTTTTAACATTTTTGAGAACCTCAAACATTGGACCATGTCTGGGCCGACCTGCATCAACCCAGAGAGACCGCCAAAAATGCTTTTTATCTCTAATTTTACAGAGTTCCGGACACCAGTATGGTTTAGGTTTAAAAACCTTTTTAGGAACACACCCAGCCTCTTTAGAGGCACCAAGCCTCAACAGCACCAGTGACATTATGCTGAGCAAATGACAATGCATCTAAACAATCTAATTTTTTGGCTAATATATTGCAATAATTTCCACTGTTTTCATGGTTACTGCAGTCGTGCTGCACGTGAATATTAAAATCAGAAATAGGTGTAAAAGAAATCATAAGAGTAGTAAAATCAATATGTCAAGGTAAATGATCAAAAACATTTAAAACCTCCAGCTCAATAATGAGACAGGCTTTAACATTATTAATATCAGCCTTGGAACAGCACACGTGATCTATCCATGTGTAGATGCCACGGGTGATAAATGAGAAAGTGTAATACTGTTTTTGCTTGAATAATAAGTCAGCAGCTAACATATTGTTAGACACCATGAAATCATAGACCAAAGCACTATGAACATTGAAACCACTTTTTCTGGACCAGCATTTATGAAGTTTACCTTATACATGCTACTCTGGAACCACCTCCAAATCCCAACAGTCCAATTGTTAACCCCACTGAGATCCTTAGTCTGGGTCTCATTAACAAAAGATTACTGTCCTTAAAATCATTGCTGATTAATGAGCTAATTATGGATTATCACCTAGATATGACTGGTATATATAAAACCTGGCTTAAACCTACTGCTGTCATCCCCTTAAATGAAGCCTGCCCACCGGCGTACACATTTAGTCACGTCCCTCATGATACAAAGCAAAGTGGGGCATTGCTGTAATTCATAAATCTAGGTTTAGTTCATTAGCTGTTGGGGGTCTAAAATATAATTCGTTTGAATATCTGATTCTCCGCTCTGCCCAGGACACTACGTATAGCCAAGATCAGAAGACTAAAAATCAATTGTGCTACTTTGTCATTGTATATAGGCCCTCTGGTCCATACTCTGAATTCTTAGATGAATTTAGTGAATTTATCTCCAACTTGTCGACTAGTGCAGATAAAATTCTGACTGTCGATGACTTTCATATAAATAAGAATTCTGACCCCCTCTGCAAATCATTTATGGACATTGTAGCTATACTAGGATTCCAGCATTGCATTCAGGGTTTGACACACATTAGTGGAAATATCCTGGATTTGGTCCTCGTTAGCGGCATCACTGTCACAAATATCAACATCATGCCTCTTGCATCAGTGGTCTCTGATCACTCACTTATTAAGTTTACAGTCGATCTGCCATGTTTACTGGAAAACAAGAACCTTATTTATCATTGAGGTGACACAACTCTTCAACTACGACTGAACTCGAAGCTAGACTGCCCGATATCTTAACGTCACTTTTGAAAAATGCCCATTCAGTAGACAGTCTTGTGGATAGTTTAAACTCAGTGCTCAAAACTACACTCGACATGATCGCTCCATCTATATTAAAACCACACCCCACAAAGGCACAATCACCTTGGTTCAATGATTACTTAGGTGGTATCAAGCATAAAGCTAGAGGTCTAGGATGGAAATGGCGTCATTCAAAACTGGAAGTATTCCACTTCTTGTGGCATGATATTATTCTTGACTATAAGCATGCACTACTCAAGCAAAAAAACAAGCATAACTCAAAGTTCTTGTCTGACATGGTGGCAACACTTATACATGGACAACCACCTGTAAGTTGCTCTCCTTTTACAGCACAAGATTTCTTAGATTACTCTGATGAAAAAAATAGACATTAGGTTAAACATATCCCAGCATGCCTTAACCCAGCCACTACACCCTGCTATTGAGGTGGGTGTCATTACTGAGGTATTATCTAGATTTACAGAATTTGATAGTATCTCACTAGGCGTGCTGACGAAACTTGCAACGTCTCCATCGCACTTTTAAATCAGAGGGAGACCAAATGAACACGTTGTTGCAGACCACACACTAGTTTTAAAATTATTTTATGCTGAGTATTTTATGATGAATGTTTGATGTGTTTTTCACGTCTTGGGGCTTCGGCAGTTTATGTAAGTCAATTTTCCGTTTTACGGACAATAAAGTTTTATCTTACAAAAAGCACAACCTGCTTATTTGATCCTATACCAACAAAACTGTTTAAGGACTTGTGACCCACTTTTGGGCCGACTCTGCTGGAAATGATTAATCTCTCATTAACTTCTGGATCTGTACCTAAATGTTTCAAATCTGCAGTGATTAACCCTCTGGGGTCCAAGGGCAGTTTTTGGACAGTTCACTCGCCTGGCATAAATGTTTTATTATTGCTGTTAACAGCTCTCCCTGCATCCCACCATCAAGTTTTACATCTCTTTTTTTCAGGACAACCTGTGCTTTCATAATATATGCTTTTGTTGTGTTGTATAAGTGTAATAAAGGTTTACAATCAAAAATAAGAAAGGAAAAACTAAAGCGAAAAATAATTTTCCATACAATTATTCAAAACACACAGCAAACTATAATAAACAACTGTTTTGACACTTTATAATGGTAATTTGAGGTCTTGTGTGAAAGCCTGTACAACAAAAACGCTCAAACAATAAACACAAATGCACATTTTGAACAATATATACAAAATGGTTTATGCATTTTGTTTGTCTTCATCCCAAAGCAATTTCTGTCTGCTATTACACGAAGGTTAAATCACAAACTTCTACTTCTACTGTGTTTTGGAGTATTCTGTGCTGCTCAAAGCAGTTTTCATTCACACTTTGGCCCACTTTGGCTCCTTACAGTCTGAGGAGCGGCCCTCCCCCTCGCTCCATTGATATGGTAAACAGTGCTTTATGCCAAGAAAGCAACAGAGTTATCCAGTAACATTCACATGCAAACTAGTGGAGCAATCCTGATAGTTACACACTCTTTGTTTGAGCATGTGAGATTGTCATCAGAGGCTCTCCGTCTGCTTCACTGATCGCTGTGCATAATGGCGCAGGGCGCATGGAGACCAATAATATGTACTCATTGGAGCACCCAGGGGGCTATTCAAACAGGCCATCTAGTAACATATCACTCCTGAAAACGATCTTTGGCTTTTCACGTGAGGTAAATCTGCCCTACAATTGGATTTTGGAAAACCATATGACGGTGAACCAATTCCCATTGGACACTCACATTGCGCACGTCATCACACAGCTTCTATGAGGAGTACAAAGATGGCCGATGGCTGGCTCGAAAGTCTGCAGACTTAACTTTTCAGCAAAAAAAGTAAGTTTCTATCTCATATCATTAAAAAGTTATTTATAATTTAGTAAAGCTTGGTCTTAGCCGTCGTATACAATGGCATCGGCCCCAGAGGATTAAACCATTACTTAAGAAATCTAATATTGACCCTAGTGTTTTGAAAAACTATAGGCCCATATCAAAGCTATCATTTTGTTCTAAAATTCTGGAAAAAGTGATTTCACACCTTACCAAGAAAAATCTTTTTAAGCCACTGCAGTCCCCTTTTAGAAAATATCATTCCACAGAGACAGCTCTCACTAAAGTGGTGAGTGATCTTCTGCTTGCAATGGATTCAGACACCACTACAGTTCTGGTGCTGCTAGATCTTAGAGCTGCGTTCGATACTATGGATCATCATATTCTACTCAATAGGCTGGAGAATCATTTTGGATTACTGGGAGTCATACCTGACCAGTTGTTCTCACTGTGTTTTGTACAATAACACTATCTCTAACCTTAGTGACATGAAATTTGGGGTTCCACAGGGATCCGTCTTAGGCCCCCTGCTTCTTTTTCTTTATATAGCACCCCTTGGGCACATAATGTGGCACTGTGGGATTACACATCTCCCTACTTTACGCACCTCTCTACTTTGCTGACCTAATTAAACCCTACGTACAAGGCCGGGCTTTGCGTTCTCAGGGTACAGGACTACTTTGTGTCCCTAGGGTGAATAAAAAGTCTGCGGGTCACAGACTTATTGTGCTCCTGTTCTGTAGAATGATCTCCCTATGGAGATAAAACAGATTCTGTGGAGACTTTCAAGTCCAGACTTAAGACACACTTATTTTCCCGTTCGTATGGCTAGCATACTGGCATATTATGGCACTATGCTTCTTATCCTTTTAAATTCATTTTATTAGTAAACAGAGCGGGCCGCAGCCTCAACTTTATCTAAATTCTGGGTTTTTTAGTGAAGCTTAGGGTTAGTTGCGGGCGATCACCTTAGTATTTCTTCTGTTTGAGTATTTGTTCTGTCTGGGATGTGGCTGGATCCATGTGCTGGATTAGATGATTTCTGGAATGGACTCTGCTGCAGGAACAGATCCAATGAGTGGTTCAATTACCCTGCATGGACCCTCGTCAATTGTTGTGTTGTATAGTGTCAATCTCTTTGGTCACCTGGTCTAAGCAGAGGGTCGCCCCTTTGAGTCTGGTCTGCTTGAGGTTTCTTCCTCAAATCATCAGGGAGGGAGTTTTTTTCTTACCACTGTCACCTGTGTTCTTGCTCTGGGGGTTGGTAAGGTTAGACCTTACTTGTGTGAAGCGCCTTGAGGCAACTTTGTTGTGATTTGGTGCTTTATAAATGAAAATAAATCAAATGATGTCACTAAGAGCTACTATTAGCGTTCGGATGCCTCGTGAATACGGGCCTGATTTTTATGAAACTTGTCTTTGGGTCAGACTCACAATAAAAGACATTTAAAATCCACTTCAAGTGTTGCTCGATTCAACAATTAGAGTTAAATGGTAAATGGACTGCATTTATATAGCGCTTTTGCATCTGCATCAGATGCTCAAAGCGCTTTACAATCATGCCTCACATTCACCCCGATGTCTGGGTGCTGCCATACAAAGTGCTCACTACACACCGGGAGCAACTAGGGGATTAAGGAACTTACCCAAGGGCCCTTCGTGATTTTCCGGTCAGGCTGGGATTTGAACCAAAGATCCTCTAGTCTCAAGCCCAACGCTTAACCACTAGACCATCACCTCCCCCTACTCATCCTCTGCAGCAAGGATTAGTTCCCAGAGGTCTACATGCCAACTGTGTTTGAGAACACATTGCTGACATTGAAGTTGATGGAAGAGACGGCTTTGAGTTCTGTGTTACAAATCAAAACCATCATGTTCTGATTTTGGCAACCAAATTAAACTTTATTGATTAGTTTGATTTCTGGTTTTCAGCTAATATCAAAAAACATATTAAGACAATAGACCCGTGTGGACCTGGAGATCAGACTCTTTCAGTTCATGCACATCACATGACAATAAACAAGTCAAGATGCGGATCTGAAATCAGCTCCACTTGTCTGTTGAATCTGTTAGCTGCTTCAGTTTGTGTGTTCTGGGAGTTTCCTCAAATAATATTTTTTTTTTTTAACAGTGATACATTCACTTGAAAAATGGCAATAAAAATGCTGTTGTGGAGGATTGTTATTGCCTTTATTATTTCAAGACCAGAAGGTGGCGCCGCTTCCTTCTTGCAGAATAACAAGGATCCTGGCTGTGCCACAAATTAAATATCAATCAGGATGTGGTGTCGTTTATTAGGCCGGCAGAAATGTAACACAAACACCACGCGACCTCTTAATGACATCGCGTCTCTAATTATGTGTGAAGGCTTTTTTCCTTTGTGTTTCCTTTCCTCCCACCTTCCCCTGCTTCCTAATTGATATGATTGACTTCCCAACTCCGCAGCGTTGTCATCTGTGAGTCGTTCCAGCTGCACAGGATTCCAATTATTGAAAAACTGTTTTCTGTTTAAAGCTGTACTACCTTCGTTTGTTTGTTTGTTTTTTTTGAAGAATTAAAGGACGTGTCGCATGTGTTTTAATGTCCCAGTTAGCAACACAACATCAAAGTAGTCATGATTGTAAGTCTCCCTGCGCACATGCACTCATATTTAGTGGTTTCTGATGTTTTTTATTCCTCTCCCAAAGCGAGGAAACGGGTGCATTTCCGAAAATCGTCTCACTCGGCAATTCTCTGTGTGACATAGTTATTAGCAAAACAGAAACATCATGGAGGGAAACGAATGAGGTTATATCCAATAACGAAATTTCTGAGCTTTTCTTTGAAAGCAGCAGCTCGGATTTACAGAGGAGACGACACACTTCACCCTAAAACTCTTAATTTTTTCAGAGTCTGTTGGATTTTGGAACTCAAAGTATGGCAACGCTGCTGTTTGTCACAGCTGCTGGTTTACTGCTGCTGTGATCACGGACGTGCCTGGACACGCAGATATATGTCATGTATTGGAAAACTCAGAAGACACTATTTTCAGGATATAATGGACTCTCTAATGTACCACAAGGCAGAGCCGTGATCAGACAATATGCGTGCGTGGGGATGCATAATGTTCGATCAGAACCTGAGAGCAAATGGATCTGGACATTATTCTCTGGCCGAGTGGAACTTGAAAATGATCTCTGACTGTGGATTCAAGTGAGAACAAGTGGACTGTTCCATGGCTGGTGATCACAACTGTGATGAAGCACACGTGAAGGCTTGTTTTTGTTGTGGACTTATTTGGAAATCTTTACACTGGGTGAGTGGATTGTTTTTTTTTTTTTCATCTTTAGCTTTGTGTTCTTTCAATGAAAGTACTTTTTTTTTTTTTTACTTTGTGTGTGTATGTGTGTGACAGCAGTTTTAACCCCCAATTTAGACAGCTGAATTTGAACAATATATAAATCAGTATTAAGCTTGTAGACTCTCTCAAATGTCATAAAACTGTCGATCTCTATAAGGAACTTTTTAAGAGAGAATTAATGTTGAATAATCCCTTTAAAAAAACAGCTGAAGTGTGGGTTAAAATGGCTGTTACGCTGTTTTAACCCACACGTCAGCTGTTTATTGCCACTTAATGGACATGGAACGTCTCCATGACATTTGTACAAGCAACATAATGACACAGACATATATATTTATTAGAGTTATATACAACACTTATCAGCGATTTTAACAGGCTGCGTTTATGACTCGTGGCCGTGCAGGTGCACAAAACCTTCTCAGAGCTGCTGCTTTTACTGTGACTGCATCAAAATTAACAGTTATCACTTAAAACAAGTCATCATAACACAACATCACACTTAATGTAAAGTATGGAATTAATCTGTGCCTCAGTTCTTAATTCTTACATTCCATTGAAGCGCACGCTGGAACGTTTCTAGTAACGATGTCACCTGTTGGAAACATACAAGTACTCACGAGTATTTTGTTTTCGGATGTCTCCGTAGCCGTTTGCTGCGAATGCCGTATACTTTGAAACCAGTCACAGAAATGCACAAAGTGATCCCAGTGGATCTTTGGATGGTCACGAACAGCCTAAATCTAATTTGTTATGATTTCAGTGCGACATGTAAGTCATAAAAATAATTTTCTTTGGCACTGTACTTCCTCAGGAGGCTCGGATCTTTCAATGTCTGCAGAAATATGTTGCAGATTTATCACTCAGTGGCCCCCAGCGTCATTTGTACACCAGCTGTGTCCAACCCTGTTTTCCACGTCTACCTACTCAAGTCACACTAGATTTTTTTTTTAAAGTAGTGTCTTCCAGCTGTTGATTAGCTGAGCACACCTGATGAAGTTAACTGCTTGAGAGTGGAACAGGGAGAATTAAGAAAAATGCAGGACAGGGGCCGTCCAGGAACAGGGTTGGGCACAGCTGAAGGCAGCTGACATCAACAAACTAAATAAGCTCATCAGGAGACCTGGCTCTGTCCTGGGGGTGGAGATGGAGTCTGTGGTGGAAGTGTCAGAGAGGAGGATGCTGAGGAAACTGCTTAGCATCCTGGACAACACCTCCCATCCCTTGCATGCCACACTGATGTCCTGTCAGAGCACCTTCAGTTGTAGACTGAGGCTGAGATGAAACACAGAACACCACAGGAGGTCTTTCCTACCTGTGGTACTCAGACTCTACAACGCCTCCCCCTTCTGCAGGATGAATTCATAATGAACAGACTTATTCAGTTACTCAGAGTTATATGCAATATTATCAAACATCTTGTGCAACTGTCTTCCAGTCATTTCATATAAATTTGTTGTACTTATTGTTTAAAAAAAGTTCACTGTTTCATATAAATTTGTTGTACTTATTGTATAAAAAAAGTTCACTGTTTACTGTTCGGTATTCTGGCAAAATCATTTCCTTTGGGATAACTAAAGTTGATCTTACCTTACAATTTTATTTTTTAGCCTTTAGATAGTGGATTCATAATATGCTGTTGACAACATGATCAACATTTGCAGTCTAGAAAAAAAAAGAAGAATTATTTCCCCTGAGGGGGAAAAATTCAAAGGAAGAGACAGCTTTGAACAACTCACAGCAGAAACATATACAGTTTATGATGGCGATGTCATAGATCACGTGGGGGCTTCCACTGAGTTGTGTGAAGGATGCTGACAAGCACCCGCTGACAGCCAGTCAGAGTAGAGATGCACAGTGACGTCAGTTAGCTGCTCGTACAAACAAAATGCTCTGAAATATCTACTTTCTGAATAAATCTGTTTCTCACATTTTGTAATGGTTCGTGTGAAATAAAGACTTCTGCATCTAAAAAAAAAGAAAGTGACTTATAAACATCTCACATATGTGAGTGTGCACTCCCCGTGTACACACATCACATGAGGTCAAAGGTAACATCCAGTAATTACCAGATCACATGCACACGTACGTCTTTCTGCAGATGGTGTTAAAAGGAAAATGAAATATTAATGCCCCCCCCCAGATTCAAAACAAACTGATATTATAATGTTTGAATTACAGGAAAAAATAAATTTAGTCAGTTTGGTGAAATTTGAGAGAACGAACCGCCTTCTGCTAATGTACACTCCGGTTAGCACATCAGGGCGTGGCCAATTCGTCCTGACCTGCAAAGGTCATCAGTGACACCTGACAATAATCCTGCCTTCTGTGGGAGGTCAGGGCTTAAAGGTCAACCTGTAGGGGGCGGAAGATCAAGTAAATGTGTGTGTGGCTCACCGTTGCTGTAGAGGAGCTGCAGTCTGTAATGAATCCCATTGTTGGTTTTCTCACCATTATATTCCTGTCACAAAAACAAGATAGCATTAAAGGACCTGCAGTACATCAAAGTCCAAACTTCCACATTCATCAGGTTTAATTTATTTAAATTGATTTTATTTATATAGAGCCAAATCAGAACAAAGTTGCCTCAAGGCACTTGACACAAGTATGGTCTAACCTTACTAACCCCAGAACAAGAACACAGGTGACAGTGGTAAGAAAAAAAAACTCCCTCTGAGGAAAAAACTTCAAGCAGGCCAGACTCAAAGGGGTGACCCTCTGCTTAGGTCATTCAAACAATTACAAGGTCTTTACAAAGTTTTATAAAGCTGAAGAAACAGAAAATCGAAAATCAAACAACATAATAATATAAAGAAGATGAGAAGTCCACACAGATGTCAGCACCACAGGCAGGGGTCATCCAGGCCCTCAGTGGGCCTGACTCCACAACAGGGTCACTTTCACATGAAGAATGCAACATGCAGCACCTGCCTCAGGTCTTCCACCTCACAGTCCATCCAGGCCCTTTACAACCCCAATTCCACTGAAGTTGGGACATTGTGCAAAATGTAAATAAAAACAGAATACAATGATTTACAAATCCTCTTCAACCTATATTCAATTGAATACACCACAAAGACAAGATATTTAATGTTCGAACTGATAAACTTTATTGTTTTTGTGTAAATATTTGCTCATTTTGAAATGGATGCCTGCAACATGTTTCAAAAAAGCTGGGACAGTGGTATGTTTACCACTGTGTTACATCACCTTTCCTTCTAACAACACTCAGTAAGCGTTTGGGAACTGAGGACACTAATTAAAGCTTTGTAGGTGGAATTCTTTCCCATTCTTGCTTGACCTACGACTTCAGTTGTTCAACAGTCCGGGGTCTCTGTTGTTGTATTTTGTGCTTCATAATGCGCCACACATTTTCAATGGGCGACAGGTCTGGACTGCAGGCAGGCCAGTCTAGTACCCGCACTCTTTTACTACGAAGCCACGCTGTTGTAACACGTGCAGAATGTGGCTTGGCATTGTCTTGCTGAAATAAGCAGGGACGTCCCTGAAAAAGACGCTGCTTGGATGGCAGCATGTGTTGCTCCAAAACCTGGATGTACCTTTCAGCTTTGATGGTGCCATCACAGATGTGTAAATTGCCCATGCCATGGGCACTAACACACCCCTATACCCTCACAGATGCTGGGTTTTAAACTTTGCGCTGGTAACAGTCTGGATGGTCTTTGTCCTCTTTTGTCCGGAGGACACAACGTCCATGATTTCCAGAAACAATCTGAAATGTGGACTCATCAGACCACAGCACACTTTTCCACTTTGCGTCTGTCCATTTCAAATGAGCTCAGGCCCAGAGAAGGCGGCAACGTTTCTGGATGTTGTTGATGTATGGCTTTTGCTTTGCATGGTAGAGTTTTAAGTTTTAACATACTCTGACAGTATGCGAGCCATACGAAAGGGAAAATAAGTGCGTCTGATAGATCTGAAATGATTAGTCGAGTAACTCGAATAATTCAATTACAAAAAAATGTTTGAGGCAAATTCTATGCCTCAAAGCTTTGTTTAATGTTGTAGTACATATGCCAGGCCTGTGTGTGGCACTATAACATCCCCAGAAAAAACTGAAGAAGACTAGCGCATGCCCATAAACCGGGTAAAAGCTAATCCAAAAAGTACCGCTTTCCAATGCGACACACGGAGTAAAATTAAAGTGAAGCAGTGTGTCTATTTTTAAAAAACACACGGTCTGCTCTACGTGGGGAGTGACTCGCCTGGCGGCTGGCTGATGTCTCTCGCTACCCAGTGTGAGGGGCTCTCAGCACTCCGCTCACACCAGGCGAGTCACAGCTCCGTCGCCGGCCACACGAACAGTTTCTGAAAGATCCTCTCAGCAAAACTCCACTCTTTCTTCTGTGTTTGGCTCAGACTTGCATTGAGTGTTTCGCTCTTTAATTATCACTTTGTTTGGGCAACACACAATGCTTCACAAACACTGTAACTTAAATAAAATAAAAACAATAAAACTGACTGCAAGGCTTGCATGTTCAACCTCCAGCTGAATTGCAGTGAAAGAGGGATTTAAAAAAGTTTTTAAAAATTTATGCAGGGACCCAGTCCACCAGCCAAAAGGGAAAATAAGTGCATCTTAAGTCTGGACTTGAAAGTCTCTACAGAATCTGACTGTTTTATTCACGCAGGGAGATCATTTCACAGAACAGGGGCACAATAAGAGAAAGCTCTATGACCCGCAGAATTTTTATTCACCCTAGGGACACAAAGTAGTCCTGCACCCTGAGAACACAGAGGCCGGGCCGGTATGTAGGGTTTAATTAGGTCAGCCAGGTAGGGAGGTGCCAGACTGTGAGCAATTTTATAGGCTAGTAGCAGAACCTTAAAATCTGATCTCACTGGGACAGGAAGCCAGTGAAGAGATGCCAAAATGGGTGTAATGTGGTCAAACTTTCTAAGTTAAGAGACATTAGACTGAAGACATTGTGTTGGACACAAACAGTCCCCTGGAGTCCCATCTTCAAACCGCTTTACAAGTTACCAACATCAAGAAACCAGAAGGTTTGTTTGTTTGTTGTTTTTTAAAGCTGTTCTTCACCAAAAAAAAAAAAAAAAAAAAAATTGCATTCCTGGATTTCTTATAAAATCCTCTGTCCATGGTCTGGAGCTCCTCCGTAACTGCACCTCATCCTGGTCTGCATGGTCCACAGACAAGGATCCATCTGGACTGTCTCTGGAACTGTGTCCCATCAGACATCTGAAATATTTCCTCTTCACCATCATCATCATTATTCATATTATTATTATCCTTACTATTATACTCACACCTGTTTGTCCCGACAGGTGCCCTTCAACCCGGCAGGAAACAAAAATCACCAAAACAAGTGCTGAACTGGTGATTTGGTTTTCTAAACTTTTGGGCGTTAACTCTCTGAACCTTTTGCAGGTGATTTACTAAGAATAAGCAGTGCGCATGACAGTGGGGAATAACGTGATGTAGACAGCAACAGAGGTGGGACAAAGTCACCTTCAAGTGACTCAAGTCATGAATCAGCAAATCCCAAGTCAACTCTCAAGTCATAATGACCAACAATTGTTTGCAAGCTGTCTTGAGACTTGACTTGGGACTTGCTGATTTATGACTTGAGAATGGCTTGACAGTGACCTCATCCCACCTCTGTACAGCAGTATGTTGCCTCACAGCCAGAAGATCATGGGATCGCTTTCTGTCTTTCTGTGTGGAGTCTGCACGTTCTCCATGTGTTGGTGTGGGTTCCCTCTGGCTCATCACACTTTCAAAGACATGTAGGTGACTCTGAACTGACCGTAAGTGTGAATGTGTTTGTCTGTATGTTCATGTCCCTGTGACAGACTGGCATACCGCCTCTTTCTCTCTGACTGCTGAGACAGACTCCAGCCCCCGCGATCCTGAACTGGAGTTAGCAGGTATACAGAATAAATAAATGACACTTTGAACATGAAGATGCATTGAAAATGGTTTGTCACGGACATTCGGAAGTGTGTGGCACACGTCCAGTCCAGCACTGCTCACTTTAGACTTTCAGTTTGAGGAGACAATCTTCAAATGTGTGTTTCCACGACAGCACGATCACTCTGGTTTTAATCTATTCTTTTCACGCTCACATAACCCTAGAAGACGTGATAAAGCAAATAATTTGTGTTTGTTCTTAATGTAGGTGGCTTTTGTCCACAGAGCTGTCCGTGGTCCAGTCCATGGTCCTGACCGCAGAGCTGTCCGTGGTCCAGTCCATGCATGGTCCTGACTGCAGAGCTGTCTGCGGTCCAGTCCGCGGTCCTGTCCACAGCCCAGTCTGCGGTCCTGTCCGCAGCCCTGTCCACAGAGCTGTCCATAGTTCCAACCATAGACCGTGATGCTGACAGTCAGTCCCCAAAACAACAGCTAGGCCCGTCCTATCATGCATGGGGACTGCGCTGGACAGACACACACAAGACTTTATACTTTATATTTCTATTACGTAGAAAGACATAATAAATGTCGCGTTTAATTTTATATAGGCAGCAGAAATTTCATTCTGTTAAAAACAGGAACCAGTACATTAATGTGTTGTCCGTGGGGATCCACGAGCTCTAGATTGGGTCGTGTTTATTAAATAGGTAGCTGACATTTTTCAAGGCTGGTAATAAATTATGCAAAGTTTCTATAATGAGTTGGAATGGTGTGTGAGTCCAGAATGTTTTTAGAACGTTAGAAGAACTCAACCCTTTTATTTCCTGTTAACTATGTAATTTTTAATGTTAATTTACTGTCTTAATGTATTTACAGATTGTTTAGATTTTTGTTATAATATCCACACTATTATTATTATTATTTTCTTATTACTTTTATTTTGTCATTTGATTTTTAAATGGACCACAATGGAAATAAGCGTTTTCACTTTCTTGTGTCATCCATTTATTTTTAACGTATTTACAATTACATTATGTACTTACATTGAACAGATACAGATACTTTATTATGTCAGCCAATGATGTAATAATATCATCGGCATTTATTTATTTGTCTGGCTGTCTGTTAGCAGGATTACGTCAAAACTATTGCACGGAAATTTTCACCACAGATAGATATTGGCATCAAATTTTGGAGGTTATCTGGATCCGGATGTGAATCTGGATCAAGATTTCACTTTATATAGGCTTTGAAGGATTACATCAAAACTATTTCACGATAAGGGCCCTTTCACACATAGTGGGAATTTGGTCAAATTGTGCATGAAGCAGGAATCGTATGCAAAACGTGTAAAACCATAGCTGCCTCTAACGCCTCATACACCTGTTGCTACAACTATTAGTGCACAACATTGGTGCTGAAAGACAGAGTGTGCGCTGAATCGAACCCTCTCGTGGCAGGTGTTGGCCAAATTCCAGCTGACAGACACGAACATCGAACACCGCTGACTTGGCACTTAGAAAAAATGTGTGGCCATTCGCGCTGTTAGCATGACAACAGTCAACAGACGATCACTATTAAGCTGGGAGTGAAATTTGTCTAAGTGCCGCACAACTTTGGAGTTGCAAAAAGTCACAGATGTGTGTCTTGCACATGTGCGCATGTGTCGCCCCCCCCTCCCCCAACACATCTGGTTTGTGGGGGGGGGGACACACTTGCATAAATTGCTTATATGTATGTACAGATCTCATCACATGGGGCCGGACAGCGAAGTCTGATCGAACACAGCACGGGGAGGGGCCTGTCAGCTGATCACAGCACACTGACAGCTGGATGACGGCTCAGTGCACACATTATAAACACAGACACCACCACCAGAACAGTTATATGTTAATTGCATTATGTGTGTATATATATATATATATATATATATATATATATATATATATATATATATATATATATATATATATATATATATATACACATACATACATACATACATACATACATATATATACGCACACACACACACACACACACGCAATTACACAACAAATAATGAACACGAATGACCACATAACACAGCGTGACACATTGGTCTGGGCGCTCAACTGACGGGGAGCGTGTCTGCTCACAGCCGCGGCTGTAAAGCTCTCTGGACCCTAACATATTCATTAAGACTTCAAAGGTCTACTTTTAGTCTACAGTGGGGCTGCACAGAAGCCTTATTCACGTAAAGGCCCGATTAGTACGTTTGACTTATTACCATTTTTTTTGTCTCTGTAACGTCTCTGTAATGTCGTAACGTTGAGTGCCTTAGATCTGTCACTTAAAAGTTAACATTTCTTCCCTGAATATATTGTGATTCTGAAACCACATGCAACTTGCTGTAAAATATGCTGAGATGTTTATTTTATTGAACGTCTTCATCATGTGCTCAAACGTATGTTAAATTCCATCTTTGATGTATGGTTATGTGATTTACTTTGTTGTTGATTAAAAAATGTAATAAAATGTATTTTCTAAGAAAAAGGGGGGGCAACAAAGATCTCAGATTCGTCTTGTCATTGTAATAGGTACAAGGTGCAGCTTTTCAGTGCAAATATAAACCTGACTGAACCACACACAGACTTTAAAGGTCTAGAGCAGAAAAGAAAATAAACAGAAAATTTAACAGAATGAAAATGTATGTCCAGAGCACAAAATAAAAAACAAAGAAACAACTAGGACTGCAAGCAGTCATATACGGGCCCTCGTTCCACGCGACCGCCTACCCAGGCCAGCACGTCCCCTTGTGACCAGATGTGGGCATGTGCGTACAGGGGCAACCACTCATCCCACAGTTCAAATTTCAAGCAATTTCACACAATGCATGAAGGAGTTATGACATGTTGATGGTTCATCCACTAGGGGGTGCTTAGAGCACAAACAGAGGGGGCAGGTGTGTTCAGGGGCCAACTGTCATCCCACATGTGAAGTTTCAAGTCAATCAGGCAAAGCATGAAGGGGTTATCATGACTTGATGTTCCATGGCGAAGGGCCAAAATGGCTGCGCCATAGCAGCCATACCCTCGACATAGAGAAAAGCTTTCAATAACTTTTGATCAGTATCATCTCTGGATATTGTGAAAGAAATTTGAAGTGCATTGGACAAAATCCGTAGGAGGAGTTTGTTCAAATACAACGTGTGGAAATCATGCCAAAATGACAAGAATATTCAAAATGGCCGACTTCCTGTTTAGAGTAGACCAATGGTGCAAAAGACTTTTTTGTACATCTATGCAAGTCACACATGTACCAATTTTCATCTCCCAACTCCAAAAAAACCCCTATGGGGAGGGGTTTTTGAAAGTTTCAAGGGGGCGCTATTGAGGCATTTTGCCCCGCCCATGGGCATCGCCTCTATGAATTGTAAGAGGTTGTCATGCTTGACCTGTGTATCAATTTTCTTGATGATATGACAAAATTAAAGCCGTCAAAAGGAAAAACGTAATTTCATGTCTTTTAGTGAAGCTTAGGGTTAGTGGCCAGCGATCACCTTAGTATTTCTTCTGATTTTCTTGTTGCTTAATGCTGACAAATTATACTGTATTTGTTGTCTTTCTGATGCCTGAGTCTGCTTTTTTTTTTTTGTCTCTGTTTGAGGTGCGGTTCCATCCACAGATGGGTGTGGTGTCTGTTTCTGAAACCCTCCTGCCCTGTGCACTGGCAACATTGTACATTCGTTTTGTAAATTGTTTTGTAATTTGTGTCTTTAGCATGGCCCAAGCAGAGGGTCACCTCTTTGCGTCTGGTCTGCTTGAGGTTTCTTCCTCTATCATCAGAGGGGGTTTTTCCGCTTACCACTGTCGCCCGTGTTCCTGCTCTGGGGGTTGGTAAGGTTAGACCCTACTTGTGTGAAGTGCCTTGAGGCAACTTTGTTGTGATTTGGTGCTATATAAATAAAAATAGATTGAATTAACACCAGTTGGGTAGAAACTGTTTTTCAGTCTACAGTATTTGTTCTTGCCGCCTGATGGCAGCAGCTCAAACAGAGAGTGTCCAGCATGGGTTGAGTCCTTTAAGATGGTGTTGGCTCTCCTGAGACAGTAAGAGCCATGAAGGTCCCCCATTGTGGTCGAGGGCACCCAGTGATCCAAACTGGGGGACCTTCATGGCATGGAACTTACTAAATAAAAGAATGCATGCATGGACGCACACTTTTAACAATAAAGATGATTTGCTTCCCCCTGCTGGAATGGCATGTGAGTCCAGAATGTAGTTAGCAACATTTGTTAATATCCATAGCTTCTCCAAAAATGTTAGTCCTATCAATGCTCCGTTTTCACAGTGTTCATCCTTGACCCAAAAAACATAAACATACCAAATGGCTATTGTCAGCTCTCCCTGTTTTGTCCGTCATCAAAGCCTTACAGACACACAAGCATGCACACAGGGGCCACTTAGCTATTGTAATATAGATTGAATGAAAATAAAGAAATGTAAACTCAAACAGCTTAAGGGGAATGACTGTGAATCAGAAACACTGGTTCAGTTAGCATCAAGATTTTAAAAGTGCTACATTACAGATGCAATCTCAGCCCCGAAATTACTTTTAGCCTCAATTAGTCATATTGTGTGTGTAAACCTCATGTATTTGCATCTTCAAAACCCACGATATTACACATTCAGGTGGACACACCTCAAATTGCATATTCATGAAGGTAAACATTTTAAATGGACAATACGTGTGCATTGGAAAGATGCAATCCTCAGTGGTCAATGTTTGGAAATCAACATGCAGTTTGTTTGTTTGTGTTTTTTTAAGGAGTTATGGTGTTTGCACATGCAAACCTTTTGTAAATCAGACCCACAACGCTCAAAAATCACAGTGTGGGCGGAGCCACATCAGCACATATCAATATTCTAAATGATGTGTAAACCCCGCCTCTGACCTCAGGGTGAATAGGTAACACCAGGAAGTGTTTCCGTGGCGTCCAGTCACCTTGTCTTTCTCCACAAAGTCGACGTAGGATGTCCTCTCGATCTCGACCGGCTGACCCTGCCTGTCGTACAGCGCCAGGACGAAGTGGAAGAAGTTGGACTTCCTCAGGTTGGACGGCGGCTGTTTCTCAAAGTGTGCACGAGCCAAACCGACGCCGCTGCCAAACAAACAAACAAACATCAATGGAAGGTTATTGGGCTCCTCATTTGTTGTTGATAAAAAATATTTAAGAAAATTTAAGTTCTTAAAAAAAAAAAAAAACTACTTCACAGATTCTCACCAAATTGGCACTAAAGATAGATTTTAGGGCTGGAAGTTTCAAGTTTCTTCTCTTTATTTATTGTTATGACTTTTTTATTTCTCTATTTTACAATTTAAACTTTCATCCTACCATGGTAACAAAAAAAAACAATGGCTCTGACAGACACGGATGATAAACTGATTCAGATTTAATGAATCGTGAACTTTGAAGCATCCGATGAACAGAAAAATGAACTTTGCTTTGTCTTGACAAATAATTGATCAACAAACAGAGACACGGAGACAAACACACAGAAACAGACACAGAAACAAGCACAGAGACGAAGGCAGACAGACACAGAAACAAGCAGAGACAAACACAGACAGACACAGAAACAAACAGGGACAAACACAGACACAGAAACAAACAGAGACAAACACAGACAGACACAGAAACAAACAGGGACAAACACAGACACAGAAACAAACAGAGACAAACACAGAGACAGAAACAGACACAGAAAACAAAGACAAAGACAGACAGACACAGAAAACAAAAACACAGAAACAAACAGAGACACAGAAACAAACAGAGACAAACATAGACAGACAGAAACAGACACAGAAACAAAGGCAGACACAGAAACAGAGACAAACACAGAGACAAACAGACAGACAGAAACAGACACAGAAACAAAGGCAGACACAGAAACAGAGACAAACACAGAGACAAACAGACAGACAGAAACAGACACAGAAACAAAGGCAGACACAGAAACAGAGACAAACACAGAGACAAACAGACAGACAGAAAGACACAGAAACAAAGGCAGACACAGAAACAGAGACAAACACAGAGACACAGAAACAAACACAGAGACAAACACAGAGACACAGAAACAAACACAGAGACAAACACAGAAACAGAGACAAACACAGAGACACAGAAACAAACACAGAGACAAACACAGAAACAGAGACAAACACAGAGACACAGAAACAAACACAGAGACAAACACAGAAACAGAGACAAACACAGAAACACAGAAACAGACAATCACAGAGACAAACACAGACACAGAAACAAGCACAGTGTGTATGTTTGTGTGTGTGCATGTTTGTTTCTTTCTTTATTGTTTATTTGATGAGGACAATGCACATTAATGAACACTTTGTACATTCCTGTCATTGTGAAGCAGAATTCACCAAGCGTTGGATTGTTCTCCCACTAATAATAAGCCCTGAAAATGGATGGATGGAGTGTGTGTTTGTATGTTTATATATGTTTGGCTCTGTCCCTTCTTTCTTCCCCTTTTTTTTCTTTTTACTTAGTATACACTAGTAGAGTTCCACCTCAGATTTGGAATGTATAATAGAAGATGTACCTTACTGAATTTTCATGTTTTTGTGTGTGTGCACACGTGTGTATGTTTATATGTGTGTGTATGTTTGTGTGTGCGCATATGTTTATGTGTGTGCGTATGTTTGTGTAGTTCCTTTATTTATTCTGTAAAAGTTTCACTGAGATTAAAATCTCTTTTACAAAGGAAACAGATAACAACAATAATTACAGCAAACACCATCAAAGAATAAAAACACAAATATCCAGTTTATAAACAATCAAAGATCAAGATTTTTAAAAAGGGGTGCAGAGTCTTAAAAGTGATGAAAAGAAAATTCTAAAAGCATTAACACTGACCAGGAGCAGGGTTTGGGTGTTTTTTTAACATTGGTTTAAATTCCTCTGCTGTGATCGACTGACAGTAAATTATTCCAGGAGTCTGGAGCAGCTCAGTTAAAAGATTTTTAGCCAAGTTCAGTTCTGACTCTGGGGACGAACATTTGAACAATATCTTGTGAGCGCACCACGATGATTTAGGTTCTGAACCGTGTACGCATACAGACATGAAGGCATCAAACAAAGAGAAAGTTATAGATCAAAGTCATCCAGCGAGTTAATCTGTGGACATACAGAGCGGGCGAGGGAGGGACCACGTACAAAGAACAGTGACGATACAAGACCGGCAAAGAAACACAGGACCCAATGTCATTAGGCACCGATCAGCTGTATGGATGAGAAACAGGTCACCAAAGTCTGACACAGGAAGAAATGTTGCAGAGATCAATTGTTTCCTTCAAGGAAAAACAGGATTTGTTTCTTTAAAGTTTGAGACACGATTTTCAATATTCAACTGCTTATATTCAACGACAAGTTCTATTTAACATCAGGAAACTAATGTACCCATAATGCATTGCGACATGTGTATCTAAAAGCTAAAACCTTCAAATTAGTGCATTACTTTAAAACTAAAACATACAGCTGATATTTTCACTTTGTAAAATGACAGACGTGACGATAATTTCAATAACTTGCCCGGAATTAGTTTGTTTAAAATTCTAAACATAAGTCAAAACAGTTTGCCTGTGCATGACTCCAGTTATATGCCAGCAGGTCTGTATAGTGTGAAGATAAATTATCTTTTTTTCCCCCTCTTCTGTTCTCTCCGGTACTCAGCTCTGTTCTGCCTGCAGAGGATTGAGCTCTGCCTCTCATCTGTCTGCTACAAAACATGTAACAGACAGGCACTAAAATATTTGATTTCAGACTTTATAAATGTTTTTAACTGTTAAGCTTTATTCACTATGCCCACAAAAATATGTTAGTGGTCTAAAAGCTTTCGGAACTAAATTTATCGGAAGCTAATTGGTCTGCTGATGGTTTTCGAAGTTATCTGGAAAGCTAACCCACTAATGAAAACATTAGCTTTGATTAACTAAATAATTAGATAGGCTCCACCCCCTCTGTGAGCTGGTAGAGATGATTGACGGACGGATCCCTTCCTGACAGCACCGGAAGAACGAAAGCAGATTTCTAAATGTTGGGAATAATGTTGTTAAACAGACCTGTTCTGTTGTTAAGGAGCGCCAAACGTTACAGACGTTCACACTGTTATATTTAATCATTTCTGAAGATATTTCTCTACATGCCTACTGTAAAACAAATATGTTCTCACATGTGGAAGGCTGTGGAATTTAATATTTTGTTCCTTTTAAAATGACTTTAGTTGTTTTTTGTGAAACACTAAAAATTATCAATTTAGAGCTGATTGATTTGTCGATGATCATAAATTGTTCATCTTCTGTTCCGATAATCAGTTCTCATTTCTTTGTGTTGTTGTTTTTGCTTGTGGTCGTCACAGAGGAGCTGCATGTTGACAGTTCCCACTGGGTGCCTGGAACCAAGGGCAGGAACCACCTGATAATTAGTCATTTATTGATTAAAAAAAAACAAAACAAAAAAAAACATGTTTAATCTGTACTTTTTCATTCTATTAGTAGTCTCAAATGTGACACTTTGCTGCTTCTTTGTTCACTTTCAGAAGGTTTCCATCTGATTTTGGTTTATATTTTTGTGTTCATCCACTTTACATCCAGTTTTTTCCAAGTGAATTCAAGCTGGTTAAACTGCAGACAGAGTCACAGCTGTGAACAGGAGCTGTGAGCATACGGTGCAGCAGAAGTCCTGGGTTCAAACCCAGGTCACAGCGCTGCTTTCGAATATTAACCCTGCTTGGAACCCCAGATTAGTTTGGGGATGCAGACGGACATAAAGACAGCAGTTTGTCTTCAAATGCACAACTTACAGCTGTGAAAATGTTTCCCTCTTGTTTTCTGAGTGATTAAAGATAAAACTGATCCATAGATTAAGTGTGTGTGTATGTGTGTGTGTGTGTGGGGGGGGGGGGGGGGGAAACCAACCGGCTTTTGATTGTTTTCTTGTGGCCACAGTGAATCAAAAATGACTTATGTCTCAAATGTAAAACTGTCAGGTGACATTTCAACACAATCTTCACCACAAAACGTGTTTGGTGTAAAATGACTAAGTTTGATTTGTGACGTTTTATAAATATGTTGGGAATTTATTTTGATATAAATTTAAAACGTTAATATCTGCAGCAGGTTTGGCTTAGCAACAAAAAAGACATTTTTTCCCATCCATTAATTTTCTAAACCTACTTATTCCAATTAAAGGTCACAGGGGTGGAGCCAGTGACAATAGGGAGGCGGGGTTCACCCTGGACAGGACACCAGTCTATCATAGGGACACATAGAGACTGCGCTGTGGTACCTTAAAATCCTAATGCCTGATTTATGTTTCTCCAGCCCAGTAACTCTGTGGCCATGCAATGATATCGACGAGCACAGGACCCTTTTAAAGTTGTCTGTCGCGTCTTTATCCAATTTACAGCAGGAACAGTGGCTTTTTCTGGATTAATTTGTCCCTCAACGAGCTCCACTTTATACAATCATCAACCTCCAAACCAACGATACGGTACATACAATTTCCTCCATGAATTGTGGGTCATTTGAGCATCTTTTAAAGACTTCCTGTTCAAAAGTTGGTCATAATTGGTAAATGGACTGCATTTATATAGCGCTTTTCCATCTGCATCAGCTGCTCAAAGCGCTTTACAATTATGCCTCACATTCACCCCGATGTCGGGGATGTATTTGATCCATGATGGAAATGTAATCGGCATGCGTGCTGCAAAAACTATAAAAATATGACGGAAGACGAAGGAACGAAACTGGAAAAGCGACCAATCACAGCCCTTTGCGATGTCCATCATTTAGCAGGTGTGATCAGCCCCACAAAGCACTCTGATCTAAAGCGGTTTGGTTTGTCACCCCCAGGGATACAGTATGTGTGAAACTTAACACCATATTACAGTGCAGGCAGCAAGCAGCATTTTGTTAATAATCACTGGCCTCATTTAGGCACCAGGTCTGAGCACGGTATGAAACAACTAAACAGCCAGGCTTTTAATCACAGAAATACGGTGCTCACTTTCCTCGAATCGTGAGTGTCAGTGCTGAACTTTATTTCATACCTCTGTTACGGAACACGTCCAGACTAATCTGTACGGTACATGTGAGGGGCTTTTAATGGAAATACATTACGATGGGACGGGATGTTTTGTCCAACGTGAGCAAATATCTGGTTTATACGACACCAGTTTTGGCAAGTTTTACTGTGTGTGTATATATACACACATATATTATATACATACATACACACACAGAGTTGTGCTCATACGTTTACTTCCCCTGGCAGAATTTTTGTTTTTTTGCCCATTGCTCAGAGAATATGAATGATAACACAGTAACTTTTTTCCACTCATGGTTAGTGGTTGTTTGAAGCCATTTATTGTCAAACAGCTGTGTTTCCTCTTTTTAAATCATAATGACAACAGAAACGACACTGATCAAAAG
The DNA here is from genome assembly GCF_902500255.1 of Thalassophryne amazonica. Classification (NCBI taxonomy): domain Eukaryota; kingdom Metazoa; phylum Chordata; class Actinopteri; order Batrachoidiformes; family Batrachoididae; genus Thalassophryne; species Thalassophryne amazonica. The sequence continues at coordinate 77,787,080 of NC_047113.1, read as the reverse complement.
TTTCCATCCCCCTGTTCTTCATACTGTTAACATCAGTGACAGCTTGGAGTCTTTTGTGGTGGTTGTGGTCGACGCTCTCTGATGGTGAAGCTGCCATTGAATATGTCTCGGACTTTATTTACATCAGTTATGAAGAAATACAGACAGTATGACACTCTGTGGTAAATCTGTGTGGAACAGGCAGTTCTCAAAAACTGAAGGAGAAGAGTGAGGAAAGCCACCAAGACACCATTTGACAAGCATTTGACACTATTGATCATCCTTTGCTATTGGACAAATTACAGAAGTATGGTATTTGTGGATTGGCACATGACTGGATAACAAGCTATTTACTCAATAGGTATCAGTGTGTCCACATTGGCGGGACAAATTCTGAGTTCTTGAAGATTACATGTGGGGTGCCCCAGGGTTCAAACCTTGGGCAGTTAATGTTTCTTTTGTAAATTAATGATATATGTTTGGTTCCCAAGTCCGCAAGTTGTATTTTATTTGCTGATGATACAACTGTGTTTTGCAGTGGGGATCATTTGGGACAGCTCCTGGACACGATGGAGAATGAATTACAGAAATTAAAGCAATGGTTCGATTCAAACAAATTATTGCTCCATTTTGGTAAAACTAAGTGTATCATGGTATAGTGGTTAAGTGTTGGGCTTGAGACCAGAGGATCCACAGTTCAAATCCCAGCCTGACCGGAAAATCACTAAGGGCCCTTGGGCAAGGTCTTTAATCCCCTAGTTGCTCCCGGTGTGTAGTGGGTGCCTTGTATGGCAGCAGCCTGACATCAGGGTGAATGTGAAGCATTACTGTAAAGTGCTTTGAGCGTCTGATGCAGATGGAAAAGCACTATATAAATGCAGTACATTTATCATATTTGGGAATCCAGGAACTTAAGTGGAAATTGATTACATGATATCAAAATTGAAATTGTACAGAAACAAAATTTCTTGGTGTTTTTATTGATGATAAGCTGAGCTGGAAAACACAAATTAATTATGTTAAATCTAACATGTCAAAAGTCACTGCAATTCTGCATAAAGCACAAGACTTCCTCTCCAAACATTCTTTGGCCACTTTATATCATTCATTACTTGTTCCATATATGACATACTGTGTTGAGGATTGGGGAAATACATATATAACTAATACTAATCCAATATTTCTATTGCAAAAGAAAGCTATAAGAATTATTAGTAATAAACCATATCGTGAGCCAACAAATCCATTATTTGCCTGTTTACAAATTTTTTAATTCTTGGACTTTGTTGATTACATCACAATACAAATTATGTATAAAGTTAAAAACTTTTTGCCTCAACATGTCAAGGATCTGTTTAAAATGAGGGACTCCAGCTACAATTTGAAAGGAACATTATTCTTTTAGAAATTAAAGATCTGTATTACTGTAAAAAGTCATTGTGTTCCCGTTAAAGGTGTTAATATTTGGAATAATTGTCCTGATAATATTAAGTTACTTGGTACCTTAGTCGGCTTTACAAAAATAATATTTTTACCCGTTAGAGTTTGAAGAATTAGGTTTAGTGATTTTGTTATTGTGCTTGGGATTGTGAAATATTGCTTGTTTGGTTGTGGAGGTGATGGTCTAGTGGTTAAGGTGTTGGGGTTGAGTCCAGAAGATCATGGGTTCAAATCCCCGCCTGACTGGAAAATCACTAAGGGCCCTTGGGCAAGGCCTTTAATCCCCTATTGCTCCCGGTGTGTAGTGAGCGCCTTGTATGGCAGCACCCTGACATCGGGGTGAATGTGAGGTATAATTGTAAAGCACTCTGAGCATCTGATGCAGATGGAAAAGCGCTATATAAATGCAGTCCATTTATTTGTGTTTTGAAATTTTAGTACATTGATTTTTATTTGGTTCGTGCACATTTCTTTTGTATTGTTATGAGTATACACACATATCCACAGTGGGGGAAAAAGTATTTAGTCAGTCTCTGATTGTGCAACTTCTCCTACTTAGAAAGATGAGAGAGGTCTGTAATTTTCAACATAGGTACACTTCAACTGTGAGAGACAAAATGAGGGAAAAAAAAAAAAAAAAAAAAAAAAAAAAAAAAAAAACAGGAAATCACATTGTAGGATTTTTAAAGAACTTATTTGTAAATTATGGTGGAAAATAAGTATTTGGTCAATAACAAAAGTTCAACTCAATACTTTGTAAGATAATCTTTGTTGGCAATGACAGAGGTCAAACATTTCCTGTAAGTCTCCACCAGGTTTGCACACACTGTAGCTGGTATTTTGGCCCATTCCTCCATGCAGATCTCCTCTAGAACAGTGATGTTTTGGGGCTGTCGCTGGGTAACATGGACTTTCAACTCCCTCAACAAATTTTCTATGGGATTGAGGTCTGGAGACTGGCTTGGCCACTCCAGGACCTTGAAATGTTTTTTACAGACACTCCTTTGTTGCCCGAGCGGTGTGTTTTGAATCACTGTCATGCTGGAAGACCCAGCCACGTTGCATCTTCAATGCTGTCACTGATGGAAGGAGGTTTTGGCCTAAAATCTCACGATACATGGCCCTGTTCATTCTTCCCTTAACACGGATCAGTCGTCCTGTCCCCTTTGCAGAAAAACAGCCCCAAAGCATGATGTTTCCACCCCCATGCTTCACAGTAGATATGGTGTTCTTGGAATGCAATTCAGCATTCTTCTTCTTCCAAACACAAGTTCAGTTTTTAACCAAAAAGTTCTATTTTGGTTTCATCTGACCACATGATATTCTCCCAATCCTCTTCTGTATCATCCATATGCTCTCTGGCAAACTTCAGATGGGCCTGGACACGTACTGGCTTAAGCAGGGGAACACGCCTGGCACTGCAGGATTTGAGTCCCTCTCTGCGTAGTGTGTAGCCTTTGTTACTTTGGTCCCAGCTCTCTGCAGGTCATTCATCGGGGCCCTCCGTGTAGTTCTGGCATTTTTGTTCACCGTTCTCATGATTATTTTGACCCCACAGGATGACATCTTGCATGGAGCCCCAAACTGAGGGAGATTATCAATGGTCTTGTATGTCTTCCATGTTCTTGCAATTGCTCCCACAGTTGATTTATTCACACCAACCTGCTTGACTATTGCAGATTCACTCTTCCCAGTCTGGTGCAGGTCTACAATTTTTTTCCTGGTGTCCTTTGACAGCTCTTTGGTCTTGGCCATGGTTGAGTTTGGAGTCTGACTGTTTGAAGGTGTGGATAGGTGTCTTTTATACGGATAATGAGTTCCAACAGATGCCATTAATACAGGTAACAGGTGGAAGACAGAAGAGCTTCTTAAAGAAGTTGTTACAGGTCTGTGAGAGCCAGAAATCTTGCTTGTTTGTGAGTGACCAAATACTTATTTTCCAACATAATTTACAAATGAATTATTTAAAAATCCTACAATGTGATTTCCTGTATTTTTTTCCTCATTTTGTCTCCCATAGTTGAAGTTTACCTATGTTGAAAATGACAGACCTCTCTCATCTTTCTAAGTAAGAAAACTTGCACAATCAGGGACGGACTAAATACTTTTTTACCCCACTGTGTGTGTGTGTGTGTCTATAAGCTTCGCTTCTGCCTTCACCCTTTTGGCCACACGGGTTCAGTTTTTGTCTTTGTTGTTGTTCATCCGTGTGCCGAATTAATAAAATTCATTCATTCATTCATTCATTCATTCAAGTGGTACAGTGGAGGATTTTCTTAAAAAGACCTGAAAGTTCAGCTACAAACTGCCATAAGGTCCATCTGAGATGCAAACCAAAATCTGATCCGTTTTGGTGAAAGAAACTCCTTTTCTGCTAGATTCCATGAAGCTCAAAGTGGAGATCATTTGGGTCATTTCTGCTGTCATTATATTAAATTATTTAAAAATGACGAAACACAGTTGTTTGACAATAAATGTTTTCACCAACCACTAACCATGAGAGAAAAAAAAATTACTGTGTTATCATTCATATTCTCTGAAAAATGGCCACAACACACACACACACACACACACACACACACTCATCTTCAACTGCTTCCAGTTAAGGGTCACGGGGGGCTGAAGCCTATCCCAGCAGCATCAGGGTGTGAGGTGGGGTTCAACCTGGACAGGACGCCAGTCTGTCTCAGGGACACATACAGACAAACAAACACAGTCACACCTACAGTTTAATGTTTCCAGTCCATCTAACCTGCGTGTCGTTGGATATGGGAGGAAGCCGGAGCACCCAGAGGGAACCCACACAAACACGGGGAGAACACGCAAACTCCAAATAGAAAGGGTGGGAATCAAACCCATCACCTTCTTGCTGTAAGGCAACAGTGCCAACCACCAAGCCACTGTGCTGCCATGGCCACAACAATAAACCAAAAATTATGCCAGGGTATGTAAACTCTGAACACAGCTGTACCTTTACCTCCTCCTGCTGTCCCTCGGCCACTTCCAGAAGCACTGTCCTTCACAGTTCGTGCACTTTCTGTCTCATGCAAACCCAATCAAAAAGGGTTTGAGATGCCTGTGAGGCCTCTGTGACCATTTAGAGAGAAAATCTGTCACATCATCATTTCTGACAAGTTCAAAATTCGAGCGATACGGAAGCGACACCCTGCGACCCGTGCAGGGAGAGTGCATACCTCAGCACGCTTCACAGAATTTCACACACACAGATAAACACACACACATGAACACAAACACATACATAGTTACATATAGAAATCAGTGCATGGACAGAATATATCTCCCCGTGAATAAGGTGACCGAGGTCTTACAGAAATCAACCAGGCTTATAGAGCATCTATAATAAGTATGGAGCAGTACTTAAAAAGTTCTCAAGAAGAAGTCATGAAAAAGGTAACGCAACATCACATGAAGACCTTGTCACAACAGACCTCCTACAAGAGAGAGAAAGCAATGATCTGACACCTGCAACAAAACTCGCAAGACAGACCAGAGAACAATACAGCAAAAGAGAACGAAAACATCAAATGGACAGATGGAAACAGCACAAAAGGGCTGGACGATTCCAAGAAGAACTCAAAAAGGAACACATAGACAAAGAAGAGTCTATATGGTGACTTACAAATGGAGAACTTGGTTTTGATGGAGAAAGAATTCGAGTTGGAGCACAAGATCAGGGACTTCAAAAAAATGGCAGGAATTTCACAAAATGATCAATGCTGCTGACTGTGTCATACAGCTGTTGAGCATGTAACCCATCTGATGTCAACATGCCAGATCCTCATGACAGACGGACATTATGCATCCTGACACAACAAGATCTGTAAATATCTCCACTGGAAAGTACACAAGGAACTGGAGATGGAAGTAAAGGAAAACGTCTGGGAGCATGAGCCAGCAACAGTCTCATCAAACGGAAAAGTGACTGGCTTCTACGACAAAGAGATCCCAGCAGGAAGACATATACACATACACACATACAAATATATACACACACATATATAAACATACACATATGAAAACACACAGAGACACGTGTGTGTGTTTGGTTTTAAACGTCAGTAACGTTTTACGCTCTGAGACGACTGGATGTGTCAGTTTGGTTTCAAATGTCCACAGCATTTGACACTCTGAGACAACTGGATGCGTCAGTTTGGTTTTAAACGTCAGTAACGTTTGATGGTCCGAGACAACTTGACACGTCTGTTTGGTTTTAAACCTCAGTAACGTTTGACGCACCGAGACAATTTGACGCATCCGTTTGGTTTTAAACGTCAGTAACATTTGACTCTCTGAGATGACTGGACATGTTTTGGTGTCAAACTTCAGTAACTGATGCGCCGAGTCAACTTGACGCATCTGTTTGGATTTAAACGTCAGTAACTTTTGACGCTCTGAAAGAACTTGACGCATCTGTTTGGTTTTAAACGTCAGTAACATTTGACGCTCTGAAAGAACTTGACGCATCTGTTTGGTTTTAAACGTCAGTAACATTTGACGCTCCGAGACGCGTCTGTTTGGTTTTAAACGGCAGTAATGCTTGATGCTTCGAGACAACTTGACGTGTCTTTTTGGTTTCAAATGTCCACAGCATTTGACGCTCCGAGACAACTTGACGCGTCTGTTTGGTTGTAAACGTCAGTAACGTTTGACACTCCCGAGACAAGGTAATGCATCTGTTTGGTTTTAAACATCAGTAACATTTGATGCACCGAAATGACTGGACGTGTCACTAACATTTGACGCGCTGAGGCAGCTGGACACGGTTTCAAACGTCCCTAACGTTTGAAGCTCTGAGACGACTGGACGCGTCAGTTTGGTTTTAGACGTCCGGAATATTTGACGCTCTGAGACGATTGGATGGTGTCAGTTTGGTTTTAAATGTCAGTACCATTTGATGCTCTGAGATGACTGGACACATCAGTTTGATTTTAAATGTCAGTAATATTTGATGCTCTGAGACACCTGGATGGCGTCAGTTTGGTTTCAAACGTCCGTAACGTTTGATGGTCTGAGACGACTGGACACATCATTTTGGTTTTAAACGTCAGTAACGTTTGACGGTCTGAGATGACTGGACGTGTCTGTTAGAGCATCAAATGTTTTGGACATTTAAATCAGAGACAACTGGATGCATCAGTTTGGTTTCAAACATCCGTAAAGTTTGAAGCTCTGAGATGATTGGACGCGTCAGTTTGGTTTTAAACGTCAGTAACGTTTGACGCTCTGAGACGACTGGATGCGTCACCTTGGTTTTGTCAGTAACGTTTGACGCTCTGAGACGACTGGACGCGCCAGTTTGGTTTCAAACGTCCACAACGTTTGACGCCCCGAGACAACTTGACATGTCTTTTTGGTTTCAAATGTCCACAGCATTTGACGCTCTGAGATGACTGGAAGCGTCAGTTTGGTTTTAAACGTCAGTAACGTTTGACACTCCGAGACAACTTAATGCGTCTGTTTGGTTTTAAACATCAGTAACATTTGATGCACCGAAATGACTGGACGTGTCACTAACATTTGACGCTCTGAGACAGCTGGACACGGTTTCAAACGTCCCTAACGTTTGAAGCTCTGAGATGACTGGACGCGTCAGTTTGGTTTTAGACGTCCATAATGTTTGACGCTCTGAGACGATTGGATGGTGTCAGTTTGGTTTTAAATGTCAGTACCATTTGACGCTCTGAGATGACTGGACACATCAGTTTGATTTTAAATGTCAGTAATATTTGATGCTCTGAGACACCTGGATGGCGTCAGTTTGGTTTCAAACGTCCATAACGTTTGATGGTCTGAGACGACTGGACACATCATTTTGGTTTTAAACGTCAGTAACGTTTGACGGTCTGAGATGACTGGATGCGTCTGTTAGAGCATCAAATGTTTTGGACATTTAAATCAGAGACAACTGGATGCGTCAGTTTGGTTTCAAACATCCGTAAAGTTTGAAGCTCTGAGATGATTGGACGCGTCAGTTTGGTTTTAAACGTCAGTAACGTTTGACACTCTGAGACGACTGGACGTGTCAGTTTGGTTTTAAATGTCAGTAACCCCTGATGCTCAGACAACTGGACACGTCAGTTTGGTTTCAAACGTCTGTAACGTTTGAAACCATCAGTTTGGTTTTAAATGTCAGCAACGTTTGACGCTCTGAGACGACTGGATGCGTCACTTTGGTTTTGTCAGTAACGTTTGACGCTCTGAGATGACTGGACGCGCCAGTTTGGTTTCAAACGTCCACAACGTTTGACGCCCCGAGACAACTGGACGCGCCAGTTTGGTTTCAAACGTCCACAACGTTTGACGCCCCGAGACAACTTGACATGTCTTTTTGGTTTCAAATGTCCACAGCATTTGACGCTCTGAGATGACTGGAAGCGTCAGTTTGGTTTTAAACGTCAGTAACGTCTGACACTCCGAGACAACTTGACATGTCTTTTTGGTTTCAAATGTCCACAGCATTTGACGCTCTGAGATGATTGGACGCGTCAGTTTGGTTTTAAACGTCAGTAACGTTTGACACTCTGAGACGACTGGACGTGTCAGTTTGGTTTTAAATGTCAGTAACCCCTGATGCTCAGACAACTGGACACGTCAGTTTGGTTTCAAACGTCTGTAACGTTTGAAACCATCAGTTTGGTTTTAAATGTCAGCAACGTTTGACGCTCTGAGACGACTGGATGCGTCACTTTGGTTTTGTCAGTAACGTTTGACGCTCTGAGACGACTGGACGCGCCAGTTTGGTTTCAAACGTCCACAACGTTTGACGCCCCGAGACAACTTGACATGTCTTTTTGGTTTCAAATGTCCACAGCATTTGACGCTCTGAGATGACTGGAAGCGTCAGTTTGGTTTTAAACGTCAGTAACGTTTGACACTCCGAGACAACTTAATGCATCTGTTTGGTTTTAAACATCAGTAAAATTTGATGCACCGAAATGACTGGACGTGTCACTAACATTTGACACTCTGAGACAGCTGGACACGGTTTCAAACGTCCCTAACGTTTGAAGCTCTGAGATGACTGGACGCGTCAGTTTGGTTTTAGACGTCCATAATGTTTGACGCTCTGAGACGATTGGATGGTGTCAGTTTGGTTTTAAATGTCAGTACCATTTGACGCTCTGAGATGACTGGACACATCAGTTTGATTTTAAATGTCAGTAATATTTGATGCTCTGAGACACCTGGATGGCGTCAGTTTGGTTTCAAACGTCCATAACGTTTGATGGTCTGAGACGACTGGACACATCATTTTGGTTTTAAACGTCAGTAACGTTTGACGGTCTGAGATGACTGGATGCGTCTGTTAGAGCATCAAATGTTTTGGACATTTAAATCAGAGACAACTGGATGCGTCAGTTTGGTTTCAAACATCCGTAAAGTTTGAAGCTCTGAGATGATTGGACGCGTCAGTTTGGTTTTAAATGTCAGTAACGTTTGACACTCTGAGACGACTGGACGTGTCAGTTTGGTTTTAAATGTCAGTAACCCCTGATGCTCAGACAACTGGACACGTCAGTTTGGTTTCAAACGTCTGTAACGTTTGAAACCATCAGTTTGGTTTTAAATGTCAGCAACGTTTGACGCTCTGAGACGACTGGATGCGTCACTTTGGTTTTGTCAGTAACGTTTGACGCTCTGAGACGACTGGACGCGCCAGTTTGGTTTCAAACGTCCACAACGTTTGACGCCCCGAGATTTCAAATGTCCACAACGTTTGACGCTCCGAGACAACTTGACGTGTCTTTTTGGTTTCAAATGTCCACAGCATTTGACGCTCTGAGATGACTGGAAGCGTCAGTTTGGTTTTAAACGTCAGTAACGTTTGACACTCCGAGACAACTTAAGGAGTCTGTTTGGTTTTAAACGTCAGTAACATTTGATGCTCCGAGACAACTTGATGCATGTGTTTGGTTTTAAACATCAGTAACGTTTGATGCACCGAAATGACTGGACGCGTCACTAACGTTTGACGCTCTGAGACAGCTGGACAAGGTTTCCAATGTCCCTAATGTTTGATGCTCTGAGATGACTGGACGCATCAGTTTGGTTTTAGATGTCCGTAATGTTTGATGCTCTGAGACAATTGGATGGTGTCAGTTTGGTTTTAAATGTCAGTAATGTTTGACGCTCTGAGACGATTGGATGGTGTCAGTTTGGTTTTAAATGTCAGTAATGTTTGACGCTCTGAGACGATTGGATGGTGTCAGTTTGGTTTTAGACATCCGTAATGTTTGACACTCTGAGATGACTGGATGGTGTCAGTTTGGTTTTAGACATCCGTAATGTTTGACGCTCTGAGACGACTGGATGGTGTCAGTTTGGTTTTAAATGTCAGTACCGTTTGACGATCTGAGACAGCTGGACAAGGTTTCCAATGTCCCTAACGTTTGATGCTCTGAGACGACTGGACACGTCAGTTTGATTTTAGACATCCGTAATGTTTGACGCTCTGAGACAACTGGATGGCGTCGGTTTGGTTTTAAATGTCCGTAACGTTTGACGGTCTGAGACGACTGGACACATCATTTTGGTTTTAAACGTCAGTAACCTTTGACGGTCTGAGACGACTGGACGCGTCTGTTAGAGCGTCAAATGTTCTGGACATTTAAATCAGAGACAACTGGATGTGTCAGTTTGGTTTCAAACATCCGTAAACGTTTGACGCTCTGAGAAGATTGGACACGTCAGTTTGGTTTTAAACGTTAGTAACGTTTGACACTCTGAGACGACTGGGCGCATCAGTTTGGTTTTAAACGTTAGTAACGTTTGACACTCTGAGACGACTGGGCGCATCAGTTTGGTTTTAAACGTTAGTAACGTTTGACACTCTGAGACGACTGGGCGCATCAGTTTGGTTTTAAATGTCAGTAACGCCTGATGCTCTGAGATGACTGGAAGCGTCAGTTTGGTTTTAAACGTCAGTAACGTTTGACACTCCGAGACAACTTAAGGCGTCTGTTTGGTTTTAAACGTCAGTAACATTTCACGCTCCGAGACAACTTGATGCATGTGTTTGGTTTTAAACATCAGTAACGTTTGATGCACCGAAATGACTGGACGCGCCACTAACGTTTGACGCTCTGAGACAGCTGGACAAGGTTTCCAATGTCCCTAATGTTTGATGCTCTGAGATGACTGGGCGCATCAGTTTGGTTTTAGATGTCCGTAATGTTTGACGCTCTGAGACAATTGGATGGTGTCAGTTTGGTTTTAAATGTCAGTAATGTTTGACGCTCTGAGACGATTGGATGGTGTCAGTTTGGTTTTAAATGTCAGTAATGTTTGACGCTCTGAGACGATTGGATGGTGTCAGTTTGGTTTTAGACATCCGTAATGTTTGACGCTCTGAGACGACTGGATGGTGTCAGTTTGGTTTTAGACATCCGTAATGTTTGACGCTCTGAGACGACTGGATGGTGTCAGTTTGGTTTTAGACATCCGTAATGTTTGACGCTCTGAGACGACTGGATGGTGTCAGTTTGGTTTTAGACATCCGTAATGTTTGACGCTCTGAGACGACTGGATGGTGTCAGTTTGGTTTTAGACATCCGTAATGTTTGACGCTCTGAGACGACTGGATGGTGTCAGTTTGGTTTTAGACATCCGTAATGTTTGACGCTCTGAGACGACTGGATGGTGTCAGTTTGGTTTTAGACATCCGTAATGTTTGACGCTCTGAGACGACTGGATGGTGTCAGTTTGGTTTTAAATGTCAGTACCGTTTGACGATCTGAGACAGCTGGACAAGGTTTCCAATGTCCCTAACGTTTGATGCTCTGAGACGACTGGACACGTCAGTTTGATTTTAGACGTCCGTAATGTTTGACGCTCTGAGACAACTGGATGGCGTCGGTTTGGTTTTAAATGTCCGTAACGTTTGACGGTCTGAGACGACTGGACACATCATTTTGGTTTTAAACGTCAGTAACCTTTGACGGTCTGAGACGACTGGACGCGCCTGTTAGAGCGTCAAATGTTCTGGACATTTAAATCAGAGACAACTGGATGTGTCAGTTTGGTTTCAAACATCCGTAAACGTTTGACGCTCTGAGAAGATTGGACGCGTCAGTTTGGTTTTAAACGTTAGTAACGTTTGACACTCTGAGACGACTGGGCGCATCAGTTTGGTTTTAAACGTTAGTAACGTTTGACACTCTGAGACGACTGGGTGCATCAGTTTGGTTTTAAATGTCAGTAACGCCTGATGCTCTGAGACAACTGGACATGTCAGTTTGGTTTCAAACGTCCATAACGTTTGACGTTCTGAGACGACTGGACGCGTCAATGTGGTTTTAAATGTCAGTAACGTTTGACACTCTGAGACTACTGGACTCATCAGTGTGGTTTCAAACATCCATAACGTTTGACGGTCTGAGATGACTGGACGCATCACTTTGGTTTTAAATGTGAGTAACGTTTGACGGTCTGAGACGACTGGACACGTCTGTTTGATTTTAAATGTCAGTAACGTTTGATGCTCTGAGACGGCGTCCCTGCAGGATTATTCAAAGCGGTCAAAGCTGAAATTTCACAGATTCTGAAAATCACTGATCGACTGCTTTTTTTGATCATTAATTATTTTGTCTCTAATTTGTTCCCAAATTAAGTCTGAGACTTAAAATTCAAATCTGGTGACAGGATGAGAACCAGCATGAGTCGTCAAGTTTTTTTGATCTGCCAGAATGTTTGTCCCGTCCACACTGAGAGGAAGTGGGAGGACATTGTGCCGTCATTCATTAGAACGGTTTTCCTTCGTCTGAATATCTGACAATTCATTTCCTGTTGGTAAAAACGTTTTTATCCATCAAGTTCATTCTGCTCAATTCTGTCTCAGAATCAGTTTGTGATTTTTCTTTTTTTCAGCACTTTAAATTAAAAATCTTTTTTTTTCTGCTGACAAATGTCACTTTAATTTTTTAGAGTTTTCTTAATTAGTGCTGAACAACAAACAATAAACATTTTTTAACATCTTAACTCGTACTAACAAGACGCACCGCACATTTAAATCTCACTTATTTTACTTCACTTTGAAATGATTCTTGCAGATTTGTTTCTTTACTGTGACTATTATTTTTATTGATGACAACAATAATTATAATTATTATAATATTTCAACTGGCTTGAATCTACTTGATTCTTGTAAAAATGAAGAAAAATGTGATTTACACATTTGGAAAAAAGCGTAATTTTCTTTAAAATTGCTTTGAAAATAAGGGCTTGAACATCGGCATTTCTGGAGCAGTTCGGATCTGATCCCATCAGACACCCAGACAGCGGTTTTGACTGAAATGTTCTGTGCCACGCAAAATCAGGAGATTTTACAAGTCAGTCCATCCACCTGTCTTTCTGTCCTCCTGTCTGTCTCGCTGTCCTTCAGGGCTACAAAAAAACAAACAAACAAAAAAAACCACTTTTGTCCTGCAGTGTTTCCAAGTGTAGAAACTTCAAACTGGATTTGAACACATTTGTCCCGCGTCGCTTGATTGCTTTTTTCCACGGTGTGTGTATGTGTGTACAGATATTTTGTGGACTTTGCACGTCAGGAGATTCTTTGTTGAAGTTCCACAGTGGGACTGGTACAGAAAACCTCACCTGGGAATTGACCCTGTGACCTTCTGAATTCATGTCTGTCAGTGACATAATTTGGGGGGATTTTGAGGAATTTCTCCAAATAAATCCTTACACTGACTTAAAAAGCTTGAATCTCGACAAATCCGCATTTTCACAGGTCAGGACCAAAATCCCTGGAATTCATGTTTCCTGTCTACATCAGGATCTAATTAAAATCTGGTTCCTGATGCACATTTACATCACATGAAGCTTTGAGGAGGTTTCAGGTTTTACGGTTTCACATTTAGAGTTTGGAGCGAATTGGATTTCACACTGGTTACAGGTTTGAAGCTCACCGAGGCTTTTTAAGATTTTGGTTCAAACAATACAAACTGCAGAAAATAAAGTTTTATTTCTGTTGTTTCTGTTTTTAATTTTGAAATATAATTTCTATTTAGAAAGTTCTATTTTTATTGGAATGTTTTATCTTATGAACATTTTTCTATTTTATACATGAAAAGTGTTTTTATTAAAGGGTTTGATTGTTGTTATTTTATATTTTCAAATGTTTTTGTTCCATTTATTATTTAAATTATAAAATATAGTTTTTTATAAAATACTGACTGTAGCTTGTGAATTTAGTTTTTATTATAAATGTTATTTTGGCACAGTTGTTCTTTATAAAACTGAATTATTCTGGAGACAATGTGACAAAATCAGGCTGTACCGGGATTTGAACCAGCAGCCTTCCACCGCTGAAGTGTTTCAAAGCTGGAGGACAGTCAGAACCATTTGGGCCCATTTCTACTGGTTCTGGTGGTAAAATGTTTCAGTGTCACAATCAGAATTTAGAAACTATTTTTATTATTTGACACGTTTCAAGCGGATTTATTTCACTTTTTAAAACGTGAACTTGAGCAGAATTAAATTGGAGCCATTTTTTATTTTATTCTGCACTTTTGAATGAGGTTTTTTAATTTGTTGCTGTCTGAAATGTAAAAGTTTTAAATGATTAAGCATCATATTTACAATCAGAATCGTTTCTCCGCGAAAAGCAGAAAGTTACTATTAAAAAGAATTCTGAATGTAAAATGAGCCGTTTTTAAACTGTTATATGAGGAGACAAATTATCAAACGTTTCTCGACTCGATCCGGACTCGAACCTGCGACCAGAATTAAACTAAAACCAGGAGCAACTTGAAAACGATCGAACTGGCTCCGGATCGGTTTTCAGTCTCATCCGATTTGATTTCAAGCTTCGAGAATTAAACATGAAAATTTACACTCGGTTTGGATTTTTTTTTTTTTTTTTTTTTAAGTAGATTCTTTGATTTTTACCTTTTAATTTTTTTCTTATTTTAAATTGTTCTGTGGTTTTATGCCGAACTTCAGACGGTTCGTAAATAAAACCTAATAATCCGGTCGCGCTTGTTCTGTTTATTCTCCTAATTACCGATTTCGTGTTGGAATCCTGATCCGGATTCTGCGGACCAAGGCGGCTCCGTCCGCGCGCATGGGGTTCGTGGTGTTTGTGTGTTAAAATAAAAACAACTAATAATAATAACTTTCTTCATTTTTCGGCTCATAAATCCAAATCGGTTCTGGTTCCGGTCCAGCGCACATCCCGAAACGGGAACGGATTCTCCTTTGACAGAAACTTTGGAACCTTCGGTCTCAAACTGACGGATGATGGCGTCATAAAACGTTTGAAAACCAGAAAGTAATTATTTTTAAATTATCGTTATTATCTTTCTGTCATTTTAAAATGTCAGAACCCGTCCGGTCCGACAAACCGGGTTGGACTCGGGTTTTTACCTCTGAGCCGCTGTGTTGGCGTCCAGAATCCCCGCGCCCTGCATCCAGGACCGGACCGGGGTCATGCCGGTGGGCAGCGGCTCCTCCTTCATGGTCAGGGCCCCCCGGGGGAGGCCGTCCTGGATGGAGAACATCAGAGTCCTGACGGGAGCCCAAAGGACAAGCAGAATAATCCGGTCCAAACAGAACCAAAGCAGCACCTGCACGGGTCCCGATCCACGCGACGGACCCAGATCCCTCTGGGTTTTTGACCCGGCCCCTTTTAGATCCCAGCCCGGCTCGGAGAACTTAAAGGAGGGCGGAGAACCAGGACCCAGAGAGCCTGACGCCGGGACAGAGGAGCAGGACCAGCCGGAACCCTGAGAACCAGATCAGAACAGCAGATTGTGCAGAAAGGAAAAGTGCGGTTAAAAAAAGGAGGCGCTGCTTCAAAAAGGACGCGGATGAACTGATGAGAGAAGCGGAGGAGGACGGGCCGGGAAGGAGGCCGGTCCCGGGGGAGCAGAGGGATTGGGCAGCGCCGAGCTCTCCCCCTCCCTCCCCGGCTCTTTATGGCTCCTCTGTCCCGGCGGAGAGCTCCTTCTCCCGCTCCGAGGCTCCGCGGCTCCCCGGGGACCACGTGGAGCGGCTCAGGGCGGGAACATACCCAAATAAGGCCGATGTCTTGGCGTATTAGCCACGCCTCTCGAGCCGCATTGGCCCAGCCCCGCTGTGACGCCATCGAGGTTTCTCGTCGCGCCAGATTTTGGGACGTCCTCGCTTTACACACGTCACATGACCCCGTGACGCGGTGCGTGCACGTGGAGCCTCCCGGAGAGATTTAAAGGCGCTGAAACTTTTCTAAAACATTAAACTCTGCTGTGCGCAGAGGTGGTGAAGCGGTTGGTGCGGAAGGTTCCCAGTTCAAACCCCACCCGGCTGTCATATTTCTCCATGTAACGTGGAGTTGCGTCAGGAAGGACATCCGGCGTAAAACTTGTGCCAATTCAAAATGCAGATCCACCTCGGAGCTGGTGTGGAGACCCCGAGCAGCCGAAGGGTCTTACTATTCAAATCTGCTTTGATATTTGGAAGTTTAGCTAAATTTATTGTAACTTATTTGTGAAGAAAATTCAGTTTTACACTCAACAAGAGAATTAAATGAACATTAAAATGACAAAATACATCACTTTACACTCAACAAAAACACGAAAAAAATCTGTGACTCCGGTCCATGATCAATGCTTCTGCTGCCTATCAGTATTTGTTTTGGAAGTTAACTTTTTCTTTTTAGACTGCATCGTTACTGCAATCTGCAGGTACACAGCACCACCCAGTGGGCAAAATGCAGCATAACAGCTTCAACTGTCTCAGGAGCACAGTAGTCCATCCTGCTCAGCGCGCGCTCTTATTGGAGCAGCAACACACAGAATGTTTCTTTGTACCAGATCTTTTTCAGTGCAGCTTCTTGTTCTGTCGTTAACACGAAGTTAACACCCAAGTCTTTCATCAACTGTAAATGGTAATCAAACCATTCCAATCGTATCTTTCTGAACTCTTCCGCATCAAACTCCATCGTGTCAATGTTTACAGTGTGCTTGAGCAGTAACAGGTGAAGGTGCTCATAAACTTTAAGTTTCTTAAATATTTATTACGACCACTCTTAAAACTTAAGTTAAATTTATAATTTTATTGCTGGTAAATTTTAGAATTGATTTAGATGAGATATACTCATTATTTTAAAGGAATATATCACAATTATCCGGGAACTACTTTTTGCGCAGGAATTCATCAAGCACGTCGGCCGTGAGCACGTACTCACACAGAATACCCAGAAACTGGCTAGAAGTTCTGCCAAAACAAGAGCGCCAACTTTTGTTAAGCTAGCGGCGTGTGTGAGATGAGTGTGAGTATTGACTTATGCTCATTTAGGTCTAAAAACACACAAGATACACAAGTTCTTGTGCCAAATATACTCCTTATGTTTGTTACCCATGAAAACACACCGTCATCGCAAATACAGCATTGTTTGGGAACTACTTTTTGCGCAGGAATTCATCTAGCACGTACTAGGGTGATTCTTAGACTACGGGCACTTATGTCCTTTGATCATATTGTATGAAAAACAGAAAAAAGGGAAAATTTCACACATTTATAGTTATCTTTACAATGAAAGTGTGTTAAGAAATTTGTTCTAGTAGTCTATGATGACTTTTTCACCTTTTTTCAGCATCATTATATGCAAATATTGCCGTTTTGTGCTTGTCCCACAGCCAGACTTTTGATCTTCAATGATAAAAATGAATGGTAAAGAAACGTTTTTTCTAATGTTTTAAAATATCTCTGAATAAAATATCAGTAAAATAATCAAAACATAATTGGCGTATTCACTGTCATACAACTGTGATTTTTTTAAAACAAAATTTGTCCCACACTATTGCTGTAATTTCCACCACAACACTGTAATGTCCCTAAACAGTTTGTATGAAAGATTGTTTGGGTAGTTTCTATGGAGATAAACAGTGACATCAGAGCACATGTATATAGCGCCAAATCACAACAAACAGTTGCCCCAAGGCGCTTTATATTGTAAGGCAATGGTGTAGTGGAAATTACATTTACAAGGCCAATAGTGCCCATAGTTAAAGAATCACCCACTAACGCAGAATATACAAAAACTGTACAGTAGTTCGGCCAAAACCAGAGCTTCCACTTTTAGCCTGCCATAAGATAAGAGTGTGACTCATGAGCACCACTCCTGGCTGAACTGCTATACAGTTTTTGTATATTCTGTGTTAGTATGTGCCCGCGGTGATGTGCTTGATGAATTCCTGTGCAAAAAGTAGTTCCCAGATAATTGTGATATTTGGCACAAGAACTTGTGTATTTCATGTGGTTTTTACACCTAAATGATCATAAGTCAATACCTACACTCATCCAGCAGCATCTTCTCACGTCAATAAATTCAGCGCCATTTTGCAAACAAGAGACTGGGTCAGGCGAAAGTAGTCCGGCAAGTTCAGTCTGTGGGCGAGCTATCCCACAGTGCCAAAATAGCAGAGATGTCAGTCCAAGGAGAGTTGCACGCTGAGCAGGGTGCGTGAGAGTATGACAAAATGCTTTTGACTGCTAATGCTCCATGCATTGTACACTCAACAAAAATATAAATGCAACTTGTTTGTTTTTGCTCCCATTTTTCATGAGCTAAACTCAAAGATTTAAAACATTTTACATGTACACGTGTAACCTGATAAATTGTTCAGACTGCACAGGACACAAGAACTGTTTTTGGGCTCTTTAGGTTACAACTTGTTATATTAAGTGAAATTTTACACAAAAGGTTAAAGTAAGTAAAATCAAAGTACTTAACGAGGAAAGAAAATAATTGTTGTGGCTCTCCTATAACAGAGCAAACACAGTTAACATCTGAAGATTACACACATTCCCCTTACCAAAAAATAGTACTTATAAGTATATAAAAAGTAAACTAGAAGTATACTTAAAACATACTTGCATATACTACTTTTTGGTAAGGGTCAGCATCAAACTTTACATGTGCAAAGTTCATAACAGGATAAATATCCCACCGATAACACAGCTCTCAACCAGTCTAAACACCACGGGCATAAGCGCGCACCCCGACGGGCGTGAGCGAGCACCCAGTGGCTGCCAACTGACTTCTGTGTTTCCCAGCACTGCCACCGACTCCGGTCATCTTAGACACAGAACAGTGACACACAGACAGTGAAAACGACGGCTGATTAACCTTAACATGCCGGGAAAATCCATAGAGACAAGCCTGCGCGTCGCGCCCAGGAAGTCGGCCGAGATGACGTCCTAAGTCTCATAGCCTCTTACATAGCCCCAAAATCCACCATGAATCCCCAAAGAAGGAAATGCCGCAGGTGGCATTAATTATAACCAGCAGGACATTTTCCGCCTACACACAAAAGACCTATTTGTCTCAAATACTGTTGACAAATCTGTCTAAATCTGTTAGTGAGCACTTCTCCTTTGCCGAGATAATCCATCCCACGTCACAGCTGTGGAACATCAAGATGCTTATTAGACAGTAGCTAATGGCTGGTCTCAGACCATCTTGAAGGTGAACATGCTGGATGTGGAGGTCCTGGGCTGGTGTGGTTACATGTGGTCTGCAGTTGTGAGTCTGGTTGGATGTACTGACAAATTCTCTGGAATGCCTTTGTTGACAGCTTATAGTAGAGAATTGAACATTGAATTCACAAGCAACAGGTCTAGTGGACTGCACATTTCAGAGTGGCCTTTTACTGTGGCCATCTTAAGGCACACCTGTGCAATAATCATGCTGTCTATTCAGCATCTTAATCTGCCACACCTGTGAGGTGGGATGAATTATCTCAGCAGAGAAGTGCTCACTAACGCAGATTTAGACAGATTTGTCAACAATATTTAAGAGAAATAAATGTTTTAGATCTTTGAGTTCAGCTCATGAAAAGTGGGAGCAAAAACAAAAGTGTTGTGCTTATATTTTTGTTCAGTGTATAATGAAAAAGTTAAAGTGCATTGACCTCTGTGACCCAGACCTGGACACACCCACTATGAGAAATGAACTGCATTTACATCACATTTTTCCAAGTGAATCAGAAGCTCAAAGTGCTTATACTGATGCCTGACATTCACACACCGACGTCAGCATGATGCCATCTGAGACACTCAACTACACACAGGAACAACTTGGGGATTACAGACCTTGCTCAGTGACCCTTATGCTGCCTTTACACATAATGACAGCAAATCACAAATGCCATGAAGTATGTACATTCTTGGCCGCTGATCACAAATGTGATGATTTGAGGCAGAAGCGTCAGGTGTCCTCAGGAACTGCTGCAACCTGTTACCACGTGTTATGATTAATGGCACATGGTGCTGGAGAATTATCAGGAACCATTATGCACAGTCAAGAATAATGTTCCGCGTTGTGAATGAGGTGAATTGTTTCCACACACACACACACACACACACACACACACATACATACACTTCATCCATCAGCTGCTGAACAATTCAGATCGCTCCAGTTTGCTCCTCAAAATCCACAGCAGAAGAACTTTGTGACTGCATGATTATTTGGGCTCTGTGCCATGGAATGGTGCAGAGAGGAGGAGACAGAGAGCCAGATGTGTGGCCAGACGTGGCTCTCGTCTCGTGCTTTTTCCCCAAACATCAGGGGCAGCAGCACGTGGAACACCTGCAGCACACTGAGGAGCACTGGAACAAAACTTTTAGCTGACTTGGAGTCACTGTCCTTCTTCAGCATACTGCAGCAACGAAACTGAATGTGGTGCAGCAGGGTTTAATTGTGCGCACGTCAGAGAAGAACGTTGTCACGCTCTATTAAGGATCACCACTAATCAAGATGGATCAACACGCTCAGTTGCAACCTCCACAACATGAGGCGAAATGAGGGTGGTGCTTGACATTCATGGAAGATTTTTTTTGACAGCCAAAAACATGCTCCATAAAAATCACGAATATCACGCACCAACACGCACTATTAAGAAACCTATTCAGATGCGTTAAGTTACATTAAGAATGTCAGGAATGTGCCAAGAAAGACACAAATATGACATTCGTAACGCGTCCTGCCTATGTGTAAATGCAGCATTAGTGATTTTTCAGCTTGATGGGAGTTTGAACCAAAAAGACTCTGGTCTCAAGCCCACCGATTAACCACTGGACCGTCACCTCCCCACTATTAAAATTAAAGCAAAACCTCAGAAACATTCAGCTGAAGTCTGTCCTTGTTTCATATCAAATCAAAATTATAATTCATAAAGTCTCACAATATGAAGGACCAAAGACTGAATGTGTAAAAAACAAACAAACAAAAAAACCTTTTTTATTATTTAAACTACTTAAAGTAAATAAAATATTCGGAATATTGTTATGACATGAACAAGCAATTCACAGTTCTGGACTTCATTTCCCACAATGCATTGTTTTGGACAGGTTTGGGTTTTTAATCATTTTATCAGACTGAAGAAGAAACTGGTTTCAAACTGAAGCAGCTGCTTGAGTTTTTAAAAAGTTTTTTTTTTAAATATAAATATCCACATTTTAAGTTATCACATCAATAAATCTCAATCTGCAATTTTGCTTCTGCAAATTAACATTTAGCAAGACATTTTTTTTTTACGTCAAAATAATATTTATTATGCACCATTCATTATTATCATCACCATTTTTTTTTTACAATTAACTGCTTAGTTTATGAAACATCAATCAAATTTTCTCAGAAGACGTTTTGACAAAAAAAGTCTTAAACCCGAACCCGCACAATTTTGTCAAAACCAGTTCACCCTTGATGTGAAACTGGCTCAAACCAGATTAGCTGGAATTTAATTCAAATCCTTTTCAAGGTTTTTATCCAAACAAATTGAAGGAAGATGTTATAAATAAATTATTTAATAGTTCATCGCCATTGTCGATTTTCTCGATACGACACACAAGTTTATTTTCCAGCTGTTGCTCAAGGGGTGGGGCAATCTGTGGTCATGTGACCTTTCATCCACATAAAGGTCACTAGAGGTCACTGTGATGATCAGCACAAATAAAGTGACATGGGCATCATTTCATTTATTATCAGACGTTTGATGGTGGATGTTTGCAAATGGGATACGCGTCGTTTCTTTGCACTCACTGTAATGCAAAGATTAAAGGCAAAACGTTTCACACCATCGTTGTGAAAATAAAAAAAAAATCAACTAAATTGAAGTTATTTTTAAATAAAACATGATAGTCCATGAATTAAAGTTCAGGTGTTGTAGTGGATCCACCTGTCAGGAGGTGGGACATCTTTTTGGACATGCCCCCTCTCCGATCCCACAGGTTAAATGAGGATGTGGAATAAATAATTGTAAAATCGGCTCTGATGTTTTGTTTTGGGTCGGATCTGTTTTTGTAACTTCGGAGTTGGAGCAGGTGTTCATGGGTGGCCCCGCCCACAGGCTGATTGTCTTTGTGATGTCATCATGCTCACCTCAATGAGGTGAGGCGCGTTTTGTTATCTGCCACTTTCAGGACGGTCTTTTTTATTGTTGTTGGTCCAGACCCTGTTGTGTCCCTGCTAGTGAAAGCACAGCGCCCCCTCTGTTGAAAGTGAGTCTATGAATGAACGCTGCCACAGGTGTTCTCTCAGGCACAGAGAGGTTTATTTTTAAGCTAAAATTGTGACTTTTCTCAGCAGTCAGTCATCTAAAAACTGAGCTTTTTTGTAATCTGCCTCCTCAAATGGAGAATGGCGGCGCTTATGTGGTCAGACAAACTGCTTTATGGATTCTGGCACATGGGTTCTTTTCTTGTTTACATTCTGGAGTCATTTCACATTGTGACGCTCTTTTTTGACCTCATGACCTCACAAAGACGTGACAAACAGAAGAAGTGAGACTGCCCCCTGGTGGTCAATCGCGGTAATAATGGCAGGTAGGCAATGAGTGCTTGATCCACACACAGAGGGTTAGGTGGTCCAGTAAGTTGAGTTTATCTGAACTGGGTTCTGGTGGACACACGATGTTGGACGTCCTGTCTGTTTTCATAAAAATGTAATACATTTTTCACCAACAGCTCAAATGGCATCATGTTGCCATGGTAACAGCTGAGAGAGTTTGGGATCACGTTCTAGGCAGAACAGTTTCTCTAAATCGGACCTCCTGTTGAGTTTCTGCTCGCTAAAGGTTCATAAAACTTGTCTGCTTCAGTAAAAAGTTGAAAAGCTTCAAAAGTGTCAGCCGACCAATCAGAGCGTCACGCTGTGGAAAGCTCAACGCCGCTGTCACACATCCCGCTGTCCATCCGAACGTCTGCCTTCACATTCTGGACTCCAGCAGGTGGAGCTGCGGAAACAAAGATATGACACTAACCGTAGTTGCCATAGTAAGAGCTTCAACACCACCTGCTGACAAAAAAACTGACCTGCAGCGTCTTCGGCTGTTGAGTACGGGCGATGCAGCGCCCCCTCCAGGACACCGAGGGCGCCGCACTCTCTCACTGACCTGAGAGCAGCGAGCAGGTTCTGGACGGTTCCGCCCGACACCTGCACGACACACACCGCTTAACTGTGGCTTCAATGGGGTCAAAGGTCACGTGGCCTGTTATTTCTTTGTTTCCGATGTTCTGTCGAGATGAGGTTCCTCGCGTAACTGCATATGTGTGCACTGAAAAAAATTACTTGACGAATTTCGCTTATTTTGATGGGCAAGTAAATGTATAAATTGTTCATCCGAACGTAGTAATGTATCAAATCTACTCACTATAAAACGCTAAGTATTTTTAACCTGGAGTTAGCTTATTTCAACAGGCAAAATATACATACATTTATGCTCCTAATGTAAAATACAGAAAATGTTTATATACACTGAATACAATTAATAATAATAAAAAAAAAACTTTGACAGAAAAAAACAAAAAAGCGCATGCGCAGTTGCACGTCGAGTGAGTTACATCATCTCCACGTGCAGTTGCGCGAGGCACCTTATCTCGACGGGTGACGTCTTCAAGTCCGGGGTAGAGCGATGTGCGCATGTGCACGCATGCGCAGTAGCGCGACGCACCTCATCTCGACGTTCACCTCATCTTGATGGGACAACGGCTCCAAATGAAAAACAAAACCTTCAGATTTCACAGGACAAAACGTAGAATCATTTCTCTGTCAGCAAACAGACATCCAGCGACACAGACAGGCTTTAGAGATGAGTATCAGTGCGCCGTGGTGATGTAAGAGCGGTTTTTCTTTGTTGATGACATCACAGATCGATTATCAGCACATCTCATATATCACAAACAAGAGTCATCAGGAGAGGACACGTCCCCCCAGTCCCCACAAATGAGTAATACAGAGTGTCGGGGAACAACCCAGGTACACACTTATGATACATATGAACGAAATTAGTCACCTGGTTCTTGAGATATCATCGCACGAACAAGCTAAAGCGGGCACGCTGATCACTACATCATACACGTCATACAAGGGGCATAAAACATGAGATGGAAATGTGCCAAAACTAATCTCCATCTAGTCATGTGACATGTTGATTGACATGTACCTCATAGCTGTCCAGCAGGGTTCCAGCAGGTGACGGACTTAGTCTGAAGGCTGTGTTCAGGATACCTAGACCAAGACTATGAGCCACATCCTCCCAGCAATCTTCAGTCTCCAGAGCTCGACACAGAGCCTCCTTCACCTCCGCGGTCAGCGTGGACAGGTCACCTACACGCACAAAACGGATCAAATGTCATTATCCTCAAACACACGGCCAATCCGATACTATAACATGGAACAGACGACCACAAACAAAAGGCCGATGCAAAACTACAACATGGAACAGACGACCACAAACACACGGCAGATCCGAGAGTAGAACACGGATCAGACAACCACAAACACATGGCCGATCCGAGACTACAACATGGATCAGACGACCACAAACGCACGGCCGATCGAAACTACAACACGGAACAGACAACCAGAAACGCACGGCCGCTCATTTCTGGTTTGTCTCTCTTTTCCCATTTCCTGTTTCAACTCATTTCTTGTTTGCTTCACTTTTGTCATTTCTTGTTTGCCTCTCATTTCTCATTTATTTGTCTCTCTTTTCCCATTTCCTGTGTATCTGTCTCTTCTCATTTCCTGTGTCTCTCTCTCTTTTCCCAAATTCCTGTGCATCTCTCTCTTTTCCCATTTCCTGTGTGTCTCTTTTCTCAATTCCTGTGTATCTCTCTCTCTCTTTTCTCATTTCACATGTGTGTCTAGCTCTCTCTCTTCTAATTTCCTGTGTCTCTCTCTCTCTTGTCATTTCCTGTGTGTCTCACTCTCTTCTCATTTCCTGTGTGTCTCTCTTTTCTCATTTCCAATGTCTGTCTCTCTGTCTTTTCTCATTTCCTGTGTGTGTGTCTCTCTCTCTCCTTTCTCATTTCCTGTGTGTCTCTCTCTCTCCTTTCTAATTTCTTGCGTGTCTCTCTCTCTTTCTAATTTCCTGCGTGTCTCTCTCTCTCTCATTTTCTATGTTTGTGTGTGTGTCTCTCTCTCTCTCTTCTCATTTCCCGTGTGTGTCTCTTTTCTGAATTCCTGTGTGTGTATATCTCTCTCTTCTCTCATTTCCTGCTGGTCTCTAAAAACATATCTGTGTTTTATTCATTTACTGGTTCTTGTTTTGTCTTTGTTCTTGCTTCAGTGTGATTGTGTTTTGATAGGCCCACATGTCCACAGGACAGACTCACCCTGAGGGGGGACGTTGAATTTCTGGGGAGATTTGTATCCTTTCCCGCTCAGAAGCTCCAACACCTGAAAACACAGATATGTTGGGTTTGGAGCCCAGTGCACAGCCTGAGTTCAGATCCCTGAGACACGGTACCTCCTCGGTGGTAGCCATGCTGAGAGGAGTGGTTCCTGGGACGTAACCTTCATCATCTCTGTCTTCATTACTTGTACAGAACTCTTCCTCCTCTTCTTCACTGTAAAACAGTGGCTCAAAGTTCTCCTTCTGTGGATCTGCACCTGAATCCAGACACAGTCGCACCCTGATGAGGACATTAAACCTGACCTCCATTTTAACATTAACCTCAGAAAAAGTCTGGATCATCTGGATTATTGTATCTCTCACTAAGAAATCATCATGTGTGTCATGTGACACGTTGGACATGTTTCACCAATATCAGCTAATTATTTTTTCATAATCGGGTCAAACTCCATTGCATAAAGAAAATGATCTAGAATCCACGTCAACATTCCTTTCATCACTGTTCCTTCCTTTCACAGAATACGAAAGGCATCTGGAGACAGATAAAACCGATAAACATTTATGGACGTCATTTAACCTGCAAAGATTTGTGGCGAGGAACAAAAAAAACTTTTGATGGCGCAGAGTCCGCTCCGAGCAGATGTTCGGGTGACCTCACTGCTTTACCTGGAGAGGTGACAAAATGCAGAGATATACTGCAGCATTCTGCTCATCTCCTACGTGGACCTTCGTCTGCATCTCAGTAATGTGTCAAACTTAGGGATGGGTATTGATAAGATTTTATCGATATCGACGCCATTATTGATTCTGCTTATCGATCCGATTCCTTATCGATTCCCTTATCGATACCTCTTGTGAATTTTGTACTAAAAGTAGACTTTACAGGTTTGAGTCTTAAAGTAAATAAATATGAAATTGGTCAGTGTATCCTTGATCTCTGGACATAAATAAAAATAAACAAAACGGT
Organism: Thalassophryne amazonica; assembly: GCF_902500255.1. Lineage (NCBI taxonomy): Eukaryota > Metazoa > Chordata > Actinopteri > Batrachoidiformes > Batrachoididae > Thalassophryne > Thalassophryne amazonica. Next base: position 77,761,049 of record NC_047113.1, on the reverse strand, counting down.
GTTTCGCTTTGAAGTTATTAATTCTGACTGGACTCCATCATTCTAACTTGACTCGGCAGAGAGCCGCACAGCGTTTGGAGCTGTGTGAACAGAACGGAGAACAATTCTCGTTTCTTTCTCGCAACGACAGGAGTCCCAGTTAGTGACTTTAATCCGCACAAAAGTGACTCACGATTTCACATATACTGGGATGAAAGTGGTGAAAAACAAAAAAAGCTGAAACCCAAAATTACCCCCACAACACCACCTGCATAAAAATGTTTGAATTCTAGAAGCTCTGAAATGCAATCCGGGACTATTCCAGACAATAAACTGCAGTGAGTGCAACATCCATTTAGTGAGAAAAAACCCAACTTTCCTTATTCAAATTCATTCCCGTAGTATTCTGCTCTTACTAGGATGCAGCAGTTTGGCAGATAGTTCTGGAGGAAATCACTGAAGAAATTAACACATTGAAAATATGGTTTGACCGAAACAAACTGTCATTAAACTTAAATAAAACAGGGATGAAGTGGAGGTGTAAGACTCACTAGGTGTTCACAGGAAACACTTATTTATTTCTGTATGTATGTATGTATTTATTTATTTATGTATGTTAATTGTTAGTTGGTTTTAGATTTTCTGTTGTGTTTTTATTCAGGTTCTTTTTGTCTCTTTCTCTAAAATTGTATATAATCATTAGATTAGTTATTACTAAAAAATAAATTTAAAAATTACAATTTGTAATAAATTTGACTCTTTTACAACAACAAATGCTTGACAGCTGCAACTGCTTAATGCTAACTTAACATTGAAAATGCCATAGACATGCTAACGTGTTAGCATCGGCCCCATTTTTAAGTTATAAAATACATCATATCGTGATAGCTGTGTATGTAGCCCCATCTGCTAACCCTGGTTCGACACAACCCCTCCTCCTCCCCCTGCTGTGTCTCTGTCTTCTGTGCCTCTGCCCAGCATCCCCCCTCCCCCTCCTTACACCTCCACTCACATCACCACCACAGACTGCTTCATTCCCAATACACATCCTGGCACCTGACAGACCTCCTCCCCTCCTTCACCCCTACCTTCCCCCCCACCTGCTCTCCACTCTTCACGGCAGATCAGGTCAGGAGTCAGCTGAAGAGGATAAAGAGCAAAAAAGCAGCAGGTCCAGACAAGATTATCCCGAGGCTCCTCAAATCCTGCGCAGATGAGCTGTGTGGGGTCATGGAGCGGGTCTTCAACCTGAGCCTGAAGCTGAGGACGGTGCCACACCTTTGGAAAACGTCATATGTGGTTCCAGTGCCCAAAACACCGCACGCCAAGGACCTCAACAGCTTCAGGCCAGTGGCACTCTCATCCCACCTGATGAAGACCCTAGAGCGTCTCGTCCTGTATCACCTCCGCTCCACGGTGAGCTCTGCTATGGACCCACAGCAGTTTGCTTACCGGCCTGGCATCGGAGTGGAGGACGCCATCATCTCCCTGCTGCACCGCTCACTGTCCCACCTGGAGAGGCCCGGCAGTGCTGTAAGGATTCTTTTCTTTGACTTCTCCAGCACTTTCAACACCATCCAGCCGCGGCTCCTGAGGGACAAGCTGGTGATTGCAGGAGCGGACGAGGATCTGGCTGAGTGGGTCCTGGACTATCTCACAAACCAGCCCCAGTTTTTGAGGACCAAGAACTGCGTGTCTGACCTCCTGACCTGCAGTGTGGGGGCCCCCCCCAGATGTTCTCCCAAGTGAACATCCAGGGAAGAGACATTGAGAGAGTGGACTCATATAAGTACCTGGGTGTTCATCTGAACAACAAACTGGACTGGACTCACAACATGGACGCACTTTACAGGAAGGGTCAGAGCCGCCTCTACCTCCTGAGGAGGCTGAGGTCTTTTGGAGTGAGGGGGCCACTCCTGAGGACCTTCTATGACTCTGTGGTGGCATCTGCCATCCTGTATGGTGTGGTCTGCTGGAGCAGCAGCATCACAGAGAGGGACAGGAAAAGACTGGATAAGATCATCAGGAAATCCTGCTCTGTCCTGGGCTGTCCTCTGGACTCTGTGCAGGAGGTGGGGGACAGGAGGGTCCTGGCTAAACTTACATCTATGCTGGACCACGAGCGTCACCCCCTGCAGGACATTCTGTCTGCTCTTGAGAGCAGTTTCAGTGACAGACTCATCCACCCTCGCTGTGTGAGGGAGAGATTCCGCAGATCGTTTCCCCCAGCTGCTGTCAGACTGTACAATGATCAATGCTAGTACTGTGGTAACCATAGCAACCAGGACAAATCATGTCATTACCTGCTGTATTTATTAGGTGCAATAATTTAACTTATGGTGCACTCAAGTCACTTTACATATATTACACTACATATTACATATACAACCCCTGGCAAAAATTATGGAATCACCGGCCTCGGAGGATGTTCATTCAGTTGTTTAAGTTTGTAGAAAAAAAGCAGATCACAGACATGACACAAAACTAAAGTCATTTCAAATGGCAACTTTCTGGCTTTAAGAAACACTATAAGAAATCAGGAAAAAAAATTGTGGCAGTCAGTAACAGTTACTTTTTTTAGACCAAGCAGAGGGACAAAAATATGGAATCACTCAATTCTGAGGAAAAAATTATGGAATCATGAAAAACAAAAGAACGCTCCAACACATCACTACTATTTTGTTGCACCACCTCTGGCTTTTATAACAGCTTGCAGTCTCTGAGGCATGGACTTAATGAGTGACAAACAGTACTCTTCATCAATCTGGCTCCAACTTTCCCTGATTGCTGTTGCCAGATCAGCTTTGCAGGTTGGAGCCTTGTCATGGACCATTTTCTTCAACTTCCACAAAAGATTTTCAATTGGATTAAGATCCGGACTATTTGCAGGCCATGACACTGACCCTATGTGTCTTTTTGCAAGGAATGTTTTCACAGTTTTTGCTCCATGGCAAGATGTATTATCATCTTGAAAAATGATTTCATCATCCCCAAACATCCTTTCAATTGATGGGATAAGAAAAGTGTCCAAAATATCAATGTAAACTTGTGCATTTATTGATGATGTAATGACAGCCATCTCCCCAGTGCCTTTACCTGACATGCAGCCCCATATCATCAATGACTGTGGAAATTTACATGTTCTCTTCAGGCAGTCATCTTTATAAATCTCATTGGAACGGCACCAAACAAAAGTTCCAGCATCATCACCTTGCCCAATGCAGATTCGAGATTCATCACTGAATATGACTTTCATCCAGTCATCCACAGTCCACGATTGCTTTTCCTTAGCCCATTGTAACCTTGTTTTTTTCTGTTTAGGTGTTAATGATGGCTTTCGTTTAGCTTTTCTGTATGTAAATCCCATTTCCTTTAGGCGGTTTCTTACAGTTCGGTCACAGACGTTGACTCCAGTTTCCTCCCATTCGTTCCTCATTTGTTTTGTTGTGCATTTTCGATTTTTGAGACATATTGCTTTAAGTTTTCTGTCTTGATACTTTGATGTCTTCCTTGGTCTACCAGTATGTTTGCCTTTAACAACCTTCCCATGTTGTTTGTATTTGGTCCAGAGTTTAGACACAGCTGACTGTGAACAACCAACATCTTTTGCAACATTGCGTGATGATTTACCCTCTTTTAAGAGTTTGATAATCCTCTCCTTTGTTTCAATTGACATCTCTCGTGTTGGAGCCAAGATTCATGTCAGTCCACTTGGTGCAACAGCTCTCCAAGGTGTGATCACTCCTTTTTAGATGCAGACTAACGAGCAGATCTGATTTGATGCAGGTGTTAGTTTTGGGGATGAAAATTTACAGGGTGATTCCATAATTTATTCCTCAGAATTGAGTGAGTCCATATTTTTTTCCCTCTGCTTGGTCTAAAAAAGTAACCGTTACTGACTGCCACAATTTTTTTTCCTGATTTCTTATAGTGTTTCTTAAAGCCAGAAAGTTGCCATTTGAAATTACTTTAGTTTCGTGTCATGTCTGTGATCTGTTTTTTCTCTACAAAATTAAACAACTGAATGAACATTCTCCGAGGCCGATGATTCCATAATTTTTCCAGGGGTTGTATATAGTACTTATATTTTAACCTGTCCATATTGTAAATATCAGAGTAACTTATCGTACATTTCACGCTGAAGTCATTTTATCTGATCACTGATGCAGTGCAGCATTGAACTGAACAATGGTAGCCTTAGCTTTACCCGGCACTCAGTGCTTTTTTAGTTCTTGTTTTTAAGAGATGCTTGTTCGTTTTATTGCATGCCCTTCTGTCTACTCCTACTGTTCTATGCTGCGAAGTGACACTGAAATTTCCCCATTGAGGGATGAATAAAGGCTTTTCTTATCTTATCATCTGTCAACTATTTCAGAAGACCATAACAGGTCGGTTTAACATAAAAAAGGTAAATAATACTCACAGCCATATGCTCTTTAGGGTTTTAGCAGGGGAAAGCGAAAGAAAAAATTAATCAACAAAGCAATGATCAAAGCACTGCTTCGATCTGCGAATCACTGCTTTGATTGGTTCAAGGTTCAAAGCAAAGCCGCGCTGCAGGAAAGTTGATTACAGATCCGCTGCAGGGTCTGTAATCAATGTAGAGAAAGGATAATTTTCCTGACAAACACCCCCAAAAGCAACGGCCACTCTGAAGGACTGATAAGGGAATTGTTAAGTTATTGTTATTATTATTATTATTAAAGGTTATTGATGTCGGTGGATCGAACCATTTCTTAACGATACCCGAAAGGAACCGGTTCTCGATAGCCATCCCTAGTCAAATTACACACACAGCATCAGAGCGGTTTATCCCTGAAGACTGATCACATGACTCACATTGGGTCATAAAAAACAATCAGCCTTAGATGAAAGGGTTTGTGATGGGCTCAGATCCAGACCTCCAGGCACTTCTTGCTCAGATCAAAACTGCAGAAAAGGAATCTTTGAGTTAATTAATTGCTTGTACCTGCAGCCATAAGAAGAGCTGTCAGTTTGATGGAGCTCCGCCCAGCAGCGACATGGAGGGGGGTGGAGCCATTGAAGTTGCAGCAGTCTACCTGTGCATTACCCTGGCAACAGAAAACAGTTGATGAAGCTGATCAGTGAAACCAGTAAAAGAATGTATCCAATTATTCAGTCTGACATCAGCCAACATTATTTCTTATGATCCATCCATCCATCCATCTATTTTCTTCCGCTTTATCTGGAGTCGGGTCGCGGGGGCACAGCTCAAGCAAAGTTGCCCAGACCTCCTGATCCGCACACACCTCCCCCAGCTCCTCCAGGGGAACCCCGAGGTGTTCCCAAGCCACCCGAGAGACGTAGTCCGTCCAGCGTGTCCTGGGTCTTCCCCGGGGCCTCCTCCCAATGGGACGTGCCCGGAACACCTCTCCAGCAAGGCATCCAGGGGACATCCGGAAAAGATGCCCGTGCCACCACAACTGGCTCCTTTCGACGTGGAGGAGCAGCAGCTCGACTCCGAGCTCCTCCCAAGTGACCAAGCTCCTCACCCTATCTCTAAGGGAGCGCCCAGCCACCCTGCGGACGAAACTCATCCATCTTGGCCACTTGTACTCACGATCTTTTTCTTTTGGTCATGAGAAAATCTCATGACCATAGGTGAGGGTCAGAACGTAGATCAATCGGAAAATCTAGAGCTTTGCCCCCCTGCTCAGCTCTCTCTTCACCACGACGGTCCGATACAGTGATCGCATCACTGCAGACGCTGCACCGATCCGTCTGTCGATCTCACGCTCCATCCGTCCTTCGCTCATGAACAAGACCCAGAGATACTTAAACTCCTCCACTTGAGGCAAGGAGGAGTTTAAGTATCTCGGTTGGTCTTGTAAGAAATCTCTTGTATTTCTTATGACTATAGAAAAAAATGTCACAATATCAATATTCACAAGTGTGTTGTCTGTGGGGATCCACACGCTCTAGACTGGGTCGTGTTTATAAAATAGGTGCTAACAAATTAAGCAATGAGCTGGAAAGTCCAGAATGTAAATATCAACATCCACTGTTCAGTGTTGTTACCTAAAAATATTAAAATATTTATTCTATCAACGTTCTGTTTTGGTGCCGTTCATCCTCAACCCAAAACACATAAACATACCAAATGGCAAATGTCAGCTCTCCCTGGTTTGTCCATGATTGAAGTTACACACACACACACACACACACACACACACACACACACACACACACACACACACACACACACACACACACACACCACTTAGCTTTTAATACTAATACAGATGTAATTTCTCAATATGACAGAAAAACAATCTCCAAATTATTAACTTCTCTCCAAATACGTTAGAATCCAAAGATATTCAGATGCTTTGTGAGTAAACTATTTCTGCAACAACAATCCCATCAAAACCAGTTTACCTGTTTTTTCTATATGTCATAGAATTACATTCACAGAAAGTGAAGAAATGGGGAGTGACAATTCCACAGCAGTGTGTGTGTTATTTATCGTTGTCACACCCAGTGTAACCAGCGTGGTACCTCCAGCAGCAGGCAGCCAGCCAGTGACACGTTCTCCATTTCAGTGGCAAGATGGAGGGCCGTCCTTCCACAACTGCGCTCCTCAACTTCCACGTTAGCTCCAGCCTCCAGCAGCTCCCTGAGAGAAGAGAGCTGATTGGCCAAAACTGCCATGTGGATTGGAAACAGACCTGGTAACCATGGTAACAGATGGAGAGAGACGTTCATCAAACACATGATTTCTTTCTTGGGGGGCGTGTACCTGCTGTACGTGGGTGTGTCTCTGCTGTATGTGGGTGTGTCCCTGCCCTGTGTGGACGTGTCCCTGTTGTTCATGGGCGTGTCCCTGCTCTGTGTGGGCATGTCCCTGCTGTACATGGGCGTGTCCCTGCTGTATGTGGGCGTGTCCCTGGCCTGTGTGGGCGTATACCTGCCATATTGGGCGTGTCTAGCAGGGGCTTCATCTCTCTGTGCTGTAACAGGAAGTCTACCATCCCTCCATCCTGCTGGGATGCCAGGTGGAGGACAGTGTTGCCATGACGATCTGTTAGAGTTGGATCAGCACCGGCCAGCAGCAGAGCCTCCACCGCCTCCTTCTGCTGGGTGATCACAGCTAGGTGCAGAGGAGTCTGGGATACGTAGTCCATGAGGGGACAGAGAATGTCTTGTTAATATTTCACATGTGATGGTTCACTAACTGTGGTAAACGCTTCACCTCTTCTTTGCTCCCTCATTAGAATTCATCCTGACCTTGACACAAATATTTGTTTCTCGTTCATTTCTGATGCTTCCTGCTTCATTTCCTTCCTTGCTCCTTCCTTATGACCCAGTCACACGGCACTTTACGAGGGGTGACGAAGCCCTGACGAAACAAGAAATCTGGACTGTCGTTGACATCGTTTAACCTTCGTGCAGCCTTGTTCTTGCAGCTGGCGCTTCGTCAGGATTTTTAAACTGTTGAAAAATTTGAACGAAGGGCAATGAAAACCTCAGTTCGTCTGTGTTTCGTTTTTCTGTCGTTCTTGATGTTTTTTAATCGTTTGTGTAGTTTTTGTAACGTTACTGTTTAATTTGACTTCGATGGAGCAGCTGAACGTTTTCACACAGCGCAGAAGCCGGTTTGTGAGCACTGAGGCTGCTGCTGCGTTCATGTACCGTCGGAAATTACAGGGCAAACTTAGCCTGCTTGATTGGATTTTTTTATCTGTGTGGGGGGGGGCAGCTTCAATGGGCTCAGGCACCTTATATGGGCCAGAATTAATCTTTTGTGTGGATATAATTAATTATTTTGCCACAAGCAACTGTTTAATTTGAAACAACGAAAAAGTTGTGTAATTTCCGACGGTACTTGAATGCAGCATCAGCGGCAGCAGGAGCTCCTGCGTGCGCTTATTATTTTGTATTAAATATAACAGGCAGATGAATCAAAATGATGATATAAAGAGCTGTTCTGGAAGACAGAATTCACGTTGTGGATCAGTGATCAGCTGGTAGAAATAACCGCACGAGTCAATGTGCGCATTCTCATGCACTGATTAATTTACTGCTCTGATATATTCAATCATCTTTACACTTATATTTATATTTATTCTCCCTTTTGACAGTTTTCTGTTATAAATCAATATATATGTCTTAGAACATAATACTGTGATACAGCAGTGACCACAAAACAATTTTATTTTTATTTTTTTATTTTTTTTTTTTAATTGGAGCACGATGGAGCATGCATCGTGTCGACAGACAGTGTGGATTCTGATGATGATGGAGATGATCCCTCTTTTGTTCTGGACAAGGAACCAGAGCAGGTGGTCCATCGACATCTCTACAGATTCTGTTTGCAGTTTCTCCAGGACTCAGGCGCTATGAGCTCCGTTCCAGCGCCGAGTGCTGGAGCAGACACGCTCTGCTCCAGCTGTGGCTCCAGGCGCGTTTCATTGAGATCGTGAGCTTTGAGCTTTTGTTAAGTTCCTCCTTCGTCCCTTTTGTGCTCTTGCTTCGCAGACTGTTTGGTGATAAAAGCTCTTTCGTCCACCTTTTCTCAACAAACTGTGACGTTTTTTACTTTTTCCCTTCGTTCAGGAATCGTCATGTGCCGTGTGACTGGGCCATTAACGGTACTAGAGCGTCCAAATCTCAAACTCTTCATTCATTCTCACATGTTTTAATATTTTGAACACCAGGAGTTGTAAACCAAAGAGAGCATTTGGAAAGATATTGCCAACAGTTGCCCCTGATTTCTTCCATCACGGCTTCAAAGGTGAAAGAATGTTTCACAGCAGTGATTTAACTTTGCCATCTCTAATTTACAGTACAGACAAAATGTTCTGGCACCATTCCCAGCTACGCGTTCTATCCTTTCCTTAATTCCAGTTACCAACCCTGGTGGATACTTTGCCCCGTACTTGCTGAGCATCATGCATGTTCTATCTTAAACTGTTAGCTGGAGAAACAACAAGCACAAAATGTGTCCAATGTTCCACTAACCACCCAGTAAGTGGCAGTACATCTACAGTATATCTCACAGGGAAAAAAAGGTACTGCTTCCTTTGATCTGGGAACCCAAAATTCACCAGACGCAATCACGTCTGTCCACAATACATGAGTGACAAGATGGCAGCATTTACTGTTTTTAAGTTATTATCCACACCAGACTGTTGGGAGGGACTCATTCACAGACTGACTGGCTCGCTGACTGACTCATTCACAGACTGACTGGCTCGCTGACTGACTGACTCATTCACAGACTGATTCACTCACAGACTGATTGACTGACTGACTCACTGACAGACTGACTTGCTGTCTCACTGAGTGACTCACTGACTTACTCACTCACAGACTGACTCGCTGACTGACTCTGACTGAATAACTCCCTCACTAACCGACTCTCCAACTCACAGACTGACTCACTCAGACTGACTGACTCACTCACTCACTGACTGGCTGACTGACTTGCTGTCTCACTCACTGACTCACTGACTTGCTGTCTCACTGACTGACTGACTCACTGACTTACTCACTCACAGACTGACTCTAACAGACTGACTCACTGACTGACTTGCTGTCTCACTGACTGACTGACTCACTGACTTACTCACTCACAGACTGACTCTAACAGACTGACTCACTGACTGACTTGCTGTCTCACTCACTGACTGACTGCCTCACTGACTGTCTTGCTGACTGAATGACTCATTCACTCACTGACTGACTTGCTGTCTCACTGACTGACTGACTCACTCACTGACTGACTCGCTGTCTAACTGACTGACTCACTCACTGACTTACTTACTCACTCACTCACAGACTGACTGACCTGCTGTTTCACTGACTGACTCCATAGGTGGGATGAAGTCACTGTCAAGTCACTCAAGTCATGAATCTGCAAGTCCCAAGTCAAGTCTCAAGTCAGCTTGCAACATTTGGTGGACATTATGACTTGACTTAGGACTTGCAGATTCATGACTTGAAAGCGACTTGATGGTGACGTCGTCCTACCTCTGACTGACTGACTCGCTCACTGACTGACTGACTCACTGATGATTTGTTGTCCAGGATCTACACGATCACCTGCAAAGGTAACAGGGTTTGTGTCACTTCACCACTCGTGTCCATGAACAAACATCTGACATCTGCTCAGTCACAGTGAGATCAAAATGAGCCCAAGCCCTGCTGGCATGAGGATTAAAACACAGAGGGTCACAAGTTACTCAAAAAGGGTCAAACAAATATTCAGCCGTAACATCTACATAACGTCCAACCAGCCCCTCCTGCTGCAGATGTGGGTTTGACGATCGGTTACCTGGTACAGATGGTTCCTGATGTTGAGGACCTCCTCTCCAGGCAGAGCACAAACCACTTGAGTCAGACTCCTCAGTGCCTCCTGCTGACTGTGGAGAACTGCTAGATGGAGTCCACTGGGAGAATTAAAGGAAATCCAGAGATGAAGAAAATTTACATGTTTAAAAATCAATCTGCAGATGAATGATGGGAAACGAAGTGAAGTCATTAGTCAATCAGAGATCCAAAAACATTTATTTGTCTTTCACTTCAGGGGTCTTAACCCGACACGTCAACGCAATACCAAAGCGTCAACACCCCCAACGCGTCGTGACGTCACATCAGATGCAGCAAGTGGGAGGAGATTTTCACTTAGATTCTTTTCCAGAAAAAGCTGAGCAATAGCCATGTTGGATTTGCGGCCGCTAAAAGACCAAAAAGGTTTAACAAATAGCAGTACAACAATTCTCCCATCGCCCTGCTGGGAGAAGCTTTTTTCAGCTACTTTTCGGAGTGATGCCGAGCCGAGGGAGGTCTGACGACTTGGTGGGATATTGATCGAACCATGACAGCAGACAGACCCACGCGGAGTAGCCGGAGTTCTAGCCTCATCCCTGGGCAGAGCGAGACAGGCAGCCAGGCAGTGGTGGCTACAGAGATTTTTTTCTGCAGGTGTTATGGGGGAGCTTGGTATTTTTATGAGGGTGTTATGGGCTCACGTGTCACGACGGCTCTCCGCTACACCTCTGTCACATTCATGGGCGTGAGTACACATAGCCACATTTTATCTGCGACAGTCACTAATGACATACAGAATGACGAAAATCACACACACTGTTCAATACAAATATTCACAGACCTCCACATGTAGCCTATAGCCTCAGGAGAAAAATGCTAACAGCAGGCAGAGGATAAAATCTTTCCCCTCCCATTGATGTCTTTATAACAGCACAATACGCCTGTTGTTGTGGTTAAGAGCAAAAGCATCAGTGATTTGGTTGCTACCCTGAGGCCGTGCTCTCTGAGGGTTAAACGCCAGGAGTGACACCGGGTCACTGGTTTGTCTGTGCCTACTGCTGTTCTTCAGGTAGTTCTTTAGGCAACACAGACTCACTTCTTTCCAATTCCACTCATGGATATTTGGGCAGCAAAAACTGAACCATTTCAGCAACTTGAAACTACCGGTTTCTCGTCTAGGCTTGACTACTGTAACTCTCTGCTCTTTGGGATCTCTGGAAAAACCTTCAAAGCCTCCAATACATTCAAAACAGTGCAGCTAGAATTCTGATGAGAGGACAAACAGGAGAACATTATACATATACTCCATCACCTTCACTAGCTCCCCATCACCTACAGAATCCATTTTAAGATTGCTCTCATCACCCACCAATGCATCCATGGCAATGCTCCCACATACCTCAAAGACCTCCTCACTCCTCTCACACATCCTCCCGTTCCCTCCGTTCATACAACACTAATCTTCTCTGTCCCCCTCGCACCAAACCTCACACAATGGGAGACAGGACCTTCTGTTCAGCTGCCCCTCATATTTGGAACTCCCTCCCTAACCACCAAAGGGCTCCACAAACTGTGGAAGCATTGAAAAAAGCCTCAAGACATACCTGTTTAGAAAGGCCTCTCACAGGTCTCAATAATTTAATCACATGAATCTGAAAATGCCAGAAGTGTCTTACTGTGGAAAACTGAAAGGATGATGTCATCGCCATGCCTCTGTAACATGTTGTTAACAGTGTAATTTAACAGTCTAATTTAGCATATTATTATTGCTTCTTGTTGGTGGTCGGACAAAGTGCTGGCATCCTCCAGGTGATAAACTCACCCAGAGCAGACAGATGCTGAAGGACTTCTCTGAAAACTCTTTAAAAAAAAAAAAAACCCTTAACAAGTAACTTCCATCATAACGAATTAACGCAAATCCAGACGTCATCTTCCAAAACAAGGGTGTCATGTGAAGAACAGTTTTCATCTATGATGAAGAATCCTTGCAACAGGTCAGATTAAAAGACTTTATTTAATCCGTGAGCCGACTTCTAAAGTTTTAGCTTTTGTTATTAGCTCAGTGTCTTCTTCTCAATTTTTTGTAGAAGCATTACAGTGCCACATACAGGCCTGGCATGTGTACTACAGCATTTTCACATGGTTTCACTGGATCTGTGAGAATGGAGATATTTCTTGAATGGAACACTTTTTGAAAATGACAAAGAAAAAGATTGTATAGCAGAAGTTCAGTTTCAGTGTAGAGAAGGCCTTAAAACATGGGATGAAATTAAATTAAAATAACAAAGGAGGAATTATTTTCTTAGGGGTGCTATGACAAATCCAGGGGGAGCTCTAGCACCTCCTTGGCTCAATTTTGCAGGTTTTCCCACATACAAAGAATGGAGAGGTCAGTAATTTTTATCGTAGGTACACTTCAACTGTGAGAGACAGAATCTAAAAAAAAAAGACAATCCAGAAAATCACATTGTACAACCCCTGGCAAAAATTATGGAATCACCGGCCTCGGAGGATGTTCATTCAGTTGTTTAATTTTGTAGAAAAAAAGCAGATCACAGACATGACACAAAACTAAAGTCATTTCAAATGGCAACTTTCTGGCTTTAAGAAACACTATAAGAAATCAAGAAAAAAAATTGTGGCAGTCAGTAACGGTTACTTTTTTAGACCAAGCAGAGGGAAAAAAATATGGACTCACTCAATTCTGAGGAATAAATTATGGAATCACCCTGTAAATTTTCATCCCCAAAACTAACACCTGCATCAAATCAGATCTGCTCGTTAGTCTGCATCTAAAAAGGAGTGATCACACCTTGGAAAGTTGTTGCACCAAGTGGACTGACATGAATCATGGCTCCAACATGAGAGATGTCAATTGAAACAAAGGAGAGGATTATCAAACTCTTAAAAGAGGGTAAATCATCACGCAATGTTGCAAAAGACGTTGGTTGTTCACAGTCAGCTGTGTCTAAACTCTGGACCAAATACAAACAACATGGGAAGGTTCTTAAAGGCAAACATACTGGTAGACCAAGGAAGAGTTTACGTTGATATTTTGGACACTTTTCTTATCCCATCAATTGAAAGGATGTTTGGGGATGATGAAATCATTTTTCAAGATGATAATGCATCTTGCCATAGAGCAAAAACTGTGAAAACATTCCTTGCAAAAAGACACATAGGGTCAATGTCATGGCCTGCAAATAGTCCGGATCTTAATCCAATTGAAAATCTTTGGTGGAAGTTGAAGAAAATGGTCCATGACAAGGCTCCAACCTGCAAAGCTGATCTGGCAACAGCAATCAGAGAAAGTTGGAGCCAGCTTGATGAAGAGTACTGTTTGTAACTCATTAAGTCCATGCCTCAGAGACTGCAAGCTGTTATAAAGCCAGAGGTGGTGCAACAACATACTAGTGATGTGTTGGAGCGTTATTTTGTTTTTCATGATTCCATAATTTTTTCCTCAGAATTGAGTGATTCCATATTTTTTTGGCTCTGCTTGGTCTAAAAAGTAACCGTTACTGACTGCCACAATTTTTTTTTTCCTGATTTCTTATAGTGTTTCTTAAAGCCAGAAAGTTGCCATTTGAAATGACTTTAGTTTTGTGTCATGTCTGTGATCTTTTTTTCTACAAAATTAAACAAGTGAATGAACATCCTCCAAGGCCGGTGATTCCATAATTTTTGCCAGGTGTTGTATGATTTTTAAATAATTAATTTGCACTTTATTGCATAAAGTAAGTATTTGAACACCTACCAACCAGCAAGAATTCTGGCTCTCACAGACCTGTTAATTTTTCTTTAAGAAGCCCTCTTATTCTGCACTCTTTGCCTGTATTAACTGCACCTGTTTGAACTTGTTACCTGTATAAAAGACACCTGTTCACACACTCAATCAATCACACTCCAACCTGTCTACCATAGCCAAGACCAAAGAGCTGTCTAAGGACACCAGGGACAAAACTGCAGACCTGCACAAGGCTGGGATGGACTACAGGACAATAGGCAAGCAGTGTGGTAGAAGACAACAACTGTTATGATTATTTATTAGAAAGTGGAAGAAACACAAGATGACTGTCAATCTCCCTCGGCCTGGGATTCCATGCAAGATCTCACTTTGTGGGATAAGGACGATTCTGAGAAAGCTCAGAACTACACAGGAGGACCTGGTCAATGATCTGAAGAGAGCTGGGACCACAGTCACAAAGATTACATTCATAACACATGATGCTGTCATGGTTTAAAATCCCGCAGGGCAGCAAGGTCCCCCTGCTCAAGCCAGCACATGTCCAGGCCCGTTTGAAGTTCACCAGTCCTGGAGTGGCCTGGCCAGTCTCCAGACCTGAACTCAATAGAAAATCTTTGGAGGGAGCTGAAACTCCAAACCTGAAAGATCTGGAGAAGCTCTGTATGGAGGAGTGGACCAAAATCCCTATTGCAGTGTGTGAAAACTTGGTCAAGAACTACAGGAAATGTCTGACCTCTGTAATGGCAGACAAATGTTTTTGTACCAATTGTTAAGCTCTGTTTTTCTAGGAGGTCAAATACTTATTTTATGCAATAAAGTGCAAATTAAGTATTTAAAAATCATACAATGTGATTTTCTGTATATTTTTTTTTTAGATTCTGTCTCTCACAGTTGAAGTGTACCTACGATAAAAATTACAGACCTCTCCATTCTTTGTAGGTGGGAAAACCTGCAAAACTGACAGGGGGTCAAATACTTATTTTCACCACTGTATAAAAACACCCAGTTTAAGCAACGGCGCTTACTTCTGCAAATTTGTCTGAAGTGAGAATAATTTAAAAATAAATTGTGACATGCATTTCTGAAAGTTTAATGTTCAGCTAAAGTTAGCTTAGCCTTTTAGCTGCAGAATCACAGTCGAATTGAGTGAACGTTTTAACTTGTAAATAGTAATTTTTTTTTACCAAATAAAGCTGCATCATTTTTGTTAATTCTGAGACCATAAAAAAACTCAACTTTAAATAACTTTTTTTATATTTTAAGATATCTTTCTTATTTGCCCCACAATTAGGAATATTTGCTGTGCAGATGTACTTCAAAAACTTGAAATGATGAGCTGAACACCAAGACCTGAAGTCCAGTCCGAAGAAAACATCTCTGCTCTTCAAAATCGGAGAAAATGTGTCTTTAAAAATTCCACCACAGGTAGAAGCTGCAAAAGACACCTTCATCTGGCTAAATGTCCTGAGAGTCCAGCAAACCAACACCTGCTTCTAAAAAAAGCAACTATTTTATTACTTTTAAAAAGCTGTTTTATATTTTAACATTAAATAAATGGATCACTAAACATGTTTGTGAAGTCCAAAGTTCAGTCAAAAGACATTTGCACAGTAGAAGCCACGCCCTGATTGTGCATAATCTTAAAACATTCACAATCACTAGAATAGTCAAATTAATATTTTATAAATTACTCTGTCCTGATTGCAACATCCAAAGCAATCACAGTCAATGAGGACGTAATTAAATGTTGAAAAGAATAAATTAAAAAATTATTTCATCATGAGGTTTATGTCACATTAACAATCACACTGCAGTCATTGTTAAATTATCTCCTGTTGCATTTACGAGTATAATAAACATTTGTATTTATTTACAATTTCTGTTTTTCTGGTTGAAATGAGATATGAATAATCTACCAGACTATGTACACATTACCAAGCTATTTTATTTGTCTAAAAATAAATGTCCAAGGTTCCTTATGTTAAACAAGAAATAATCTAATCTGAAATAACAGGTAACTTATGGTTTTAATTTACAGATGAAAGGTTTCTGAAGAATCGTTTTTTTCACTATTTTAATTACAAGTGTTATAAACTTTTTTACAGTAATCAGAAATTAATTTTGAGGTAAAAAAAAAACATTTGCAAGGATTTTTCTTCAGAAAACTGTTCTGTATAAATGAGCAGTCCTGTGACACGTTTCTGTTTTGTACAGATCTGTGGTTTCTGCCACTAGTCTTCTGTGTTTTGGCCCGACGCACCGTTCTTATTGGACAGCGCGAAGCTACGTCACAGTTCAGAGTGGCGAAAGTTGGATTGGGTTGAACTTTGACCGCGTCAGCCTGTCGACAAGCGCGCTCCCGGCAGAAGCGTCAGCTTCTGATATCATGTCTTTCTCATTGAAAATAATGCTTTTTAGACCGATTCGTGACGCCTCTGATGCTTCCAAAGCGTCCGGTGTGAAAGGCCCATAATACATCAAATCCTGTCAAAGTGTTCCATAAAATACACAAAGAAATGTATAAATTAAATAAACTAACGTGTCTCCATCCTCATCCTGGGCAATCAGCAGGGGGCGTTGTGGAGCCAACAGGTAGGCTGAATCTCCCGTCACAGAGTACTGAAAGAGAGCTTCGAGCTGACGCACCTGCTCGTGCATACTGCACGCTGACACCACACACACAGCGAGAGAGAGAGAGAGAGAGAGAGAGAGAGAGAGAGAGAGAGAGAGAGAGAGAGAGAGAGAGAGTGTCAGACACACTAACCTGATCTGATCAGACTCCACATTCTGACAGCTTCGGCCGTGTTACACAGTCAATTGCTTCTATTCTTTTGACACCAAAAACTTTAAAAGTCACACTACCACCTGTTACCTGAGTGACAGAACAACGAGCAGGTCAATACCTGTTCTGTCCGGTTGTGCTTCTCCTTCTTCAGGAGTCCCACTCAGGTCCAGGCCTTCGAAGTGGTCCAAAGTTCTCAACACTAACCCTGACAGCGCATCAACAGAATCACCACCATCACCACCGTTCTCTGGCGCATCACCCTGGGAGACTTTAACATGAGATAGTTATGTGTCAGCGTTTCACCCTTCAGCTGACGTGACCATCAAATTGAAATACAGACCAGATCTAAAACACATTACAGTCTGTCCATCACTTGTCTCCTCAGAACCTCACCTTCTCTGATCCTTCAGTGGTCCCCTCCCTCAGAACCTCACGTACTCTGATCCTTCAGTGGTCTCCTCCTTTAGAGCCTCACCTACACTGATCCTACAGTGGTCTCCTCCTTTAGAGCCTCATCTACACTGATCCTTCAGTGGTCTCCTCATTCAGAGCCTCACCTACTCTGATCCTTCAGTGGTCCCCTCCCTCAGAACCTCACCTACTCTGATCCTTCAGTGGTCTCCTCCTTTAGAACCTCACCTACTCTGATCCTTCAGTGGTCTCCTCATTCAGAGCCTCACCTACTCTGATCCTTCAGTGGTCTCCTCCTTTAGAGCCTCACCTAATCTGATCCTTCAGTGGTCTCCTCCTTTAGAACCTCACCTACTCTGATCCTTCAGTGGTCGCCTCCCTCAGAACCTCACCTACTCTGATCCTTCAGTGGTCTCCTCATTCAGAACCTCACCTACTCTGATCCTTCAGTGGTCGCCTCATTCAGAACCTCACCTACACTGGTCATTCAGTGGTCTCCTCTCTTAGTTTCTCACCCACAGTTCTCACCATGTTTCATGCCATTGCCTTCACCACCTCCTGGCCCCAGACCAGCTGTGTATCCTGTGGAGAATCCTCCTCTGCCTCCTGCTCCTCCATAGTTATAGGTAGAGAAGCCCTGGAAGTAACCTGGACAAGGAACCAAATGGACCCAGACTGAAAAGGTTCTTCCCAAAAAAATATGTGTGAAAAAGAAAAACACAAGTGAACCAGATCAGAAACCTTGGTTTGATTTCAAACACAGAGCCATGTTTCATTTCCCTGGAACTCAGCAGCCCACAGTCTTTATTGTGTTGTGGGTCAGTTCTACGGTTGAGAGTGCCAACTGAGATCACAGTCTGAGGACATCGAGTCCTTTGAATCATCACTTGAAACACGTCTGATGACTGATGTCAGAGTAATGCTCTCAGTGTCCGTCGGCACATGTTAACTATGAACTTCATTTTAATGCTTTATTTGACTGTTCAAGTTACTGGGAGCTTACAGTCAGTCTGTTCATCCATCCACCTTCTGCACCCACTTAGTCCAGTTCAGGGTCATGGGGGCAGAGCCTATGCCAGCAGTCCCTGGGTGAACGGCAGCGCTGACCCCGGACAGGACTCCAGTCTGTCATTTTAAAGTTGCCACTTCAACAAACCTACAGTTCTTTGGAAGTGGGAGGAGCCTGAGGGAACCCACATGAGCATGTGGAGAACATGCACACTCCACACAGAAACAACCACGTCAGAAGAGAACCTGGAACCTTTAACAGTGCCAACCGCTAAGACACCGCACCGCCCGTGTCTGTTTAATTCTACTCGTGGTTTGAATTTTATCACTTGAACTGAAAATGATCAAGAATAAATTGTTACAGTCACATAATCACAATATTTGTCAATTAATTACACAAAAACCAAGTTCAATTCTTTCTTAAACTCATTAACTAAAATATGAACATGTGACTGAAGAAAAAGCTCTGAGCCAGAGCTCGGGGCTTCATCTGGAGCGAAGCCCTGAACCAGAGCTCGAGGCTTCACCTGGAGTGAAGCCCTGAACCAGAGCTCTGGGCTTCACCTGGAGTGAAGCTCTGAACCAGAGCTTGGGCATCACCTGGAGTGAAGCTCTGAACCAGAGCTTGGGCATCAGCTGGAGTGAAGCTCTGAACCAGAGCTTGGGCATCACCTGGAGTGAAGCTCGCTCAGACGTCGGCAGCACAACACAAGACTGTCATTTTCATGTTTATGTGATGAGAAAAATGAAAGGCCTCGACTCTTCACCTCCTCCTGCGCCTCCTCCCCCTCCTCCTCCTCTTCCGCCTCCTCGGTAGAGACCTCCTCCTCCTCCATGGCCACTCAGGTCGTGGAAGTTGGGCAGCATCTTCTGCCTCTTCCTCTGCACCTCTTCCTTATCTACAAGACAGGTGAGCCTCAGGTTAACAGACGGCAACCAGAACATCAAAACACACAGTGGCAGGCAAAATTATCCACTAGAGGGCAGTGTTCAGACGTGCTGTTGAAATGTGGATGCATGTCAGTTTTCTCTTCATCCAGTTCAGACTGGACTGCTGTTGGTCCTGAGTTTGGATCAAAGGTCACATCAAATGACCTCAAACTGCTCCCAGAAGGTGCTTAATTCAGACAAACAGCATCAGCAGGGAGGTCATGTGAGGTCAAGCAGCATGTGCTGCTGCTGCACACGTCCACATCCACCACCCTCCAGATTCACCCTGGGCTCCGGATGACAACCACCGAGACAACCCCTCCGTCCCCTCCTCGCCAAAGTAACCGCCTATCTGCCTCAGCCAGGTGAAATATGGGTGTGTCCTTGTCCTTCTCCAGTCTCTGGGTCCTCCACACTGAAACACCTGTGTCCTCGATCATGTACAGAGAAACTTCCCACATGGACTAAATGAGGTGTCTGATGTTCCCTCACAGTGTCAGTGATCCTCCTCATCTGAGTCTCTCTAAGTAACCATTCAATGGACACAAAGTCACTCCGGCAGGACCCAAAGATCCTCCACAGAGACCTGGGACCAAAGACATCCAGTCCTGACCTTAGGACACTGGTTAGAGTCCAGGACAGGCAGACAGGAAGCAGCAGGACCCTAAAGACTTGGACCTTCATTCTCCTGCAAAAATATAAATATCAACATCACCAAGCAGCTCTGACCTTTGACCTCATGACTCCATAAAATCTTCCCAGGCATCTCTGGATCTCAAAGGCTGAGGACCCAGAGACATGAACGTCCCTGCTGAGATCAGTGAATGTCTCTACAATAGGGCTGAAATGATTAGTCGAGGAACTCAAATAATTCGATTACAAAAAATGTTTGAGGCAAATTCTGTGCTTTGACGATCCATTTAACATTGCAGTACATATGCCAGGCCTGTGTGTGGCACTGTAACATCCCCAGAAAACAAAACAGAAGAAGACTAGAGTGTGCACATACACCACGTAAGAGCTAATCAATATAACACAAGAAGCTACAACTTTACAACAAGACACGAGGAGTAAAATAAAGTCTTAAGAGAAAGAAGGTCCACGCTGATCATCTGAAACAGACTTAATGTGCATTTAACGTGAAGCAGTGTGTTTGTCTATTTTTAAAAAAGACACAGTATGGTCCACTGGCTGCGCACCACTCTACATGCACTTTAAGTCAATCAGGTTTATTCAAAAACCGCCTTTATTTGGAATTGATGAGTGTTTTCACTGACAGGGTGCAGAGTGGATTTATCGGTGTGGCTTTTGTGGAAAAGCTGCACTCCAGAGCCCAGTTTTTCACAGACTGTGCTCACGTTCCCGTGCAGCCTGTCTGACTGAGGATTACACCGACCCCCTGCGCTTACGGTCAGGTGTCTGGACATTGAACTTTTAGTTGTCAGCCTCAGACCATACTACGTGCCAAGAGAGCACAGTCACCTGATCGCTGTATGTGTTTACATTCCACCGCGTGCACTTCTGGAGAAGGCGTGTGATGTCATTCACTCCACTGTTGCTAAGCTCCAGACTGAACATCCTAATGCCTTCATTTTTTTATCTCTGAAGACATCAATCATGCTACACTGGAGTCAACTCTCTCTGCATTCCATCAGTTTGTGAACTGTCCCACAAGGAAAAACCGAACAATTAACCTCATATATGCCAATGTGAGGGAAGCCTACAAGGACATTCCACTGCCTCCACTGGGTAAATCAGATCACAACTTGGTTTTACTGCAGCCACAGTACATCCCATGTGTGCACCGACAGCCAACCACAACACCACATTCAGGGTGTGGTCCCCTGAGGCAGAGCACGCTCTGAGGGACTGTTTCGAGTGCACGGATTGGAGTGTGCTGCATGAATTACATGGGCAGGATATTGAGGGAGTTACTCACTGCATAACTGACTACCTGAACTTCTATATGGACATTGCTGTTCCCACCAGAACTGTACGCTGCTTTCCCAACAACAAACCCTGGATAACCAGTGACGTCAAGGACCCCCTGAACAAGAAGAAGAGGACGTTCAAGGATGGTGACTGGACAAAGCTGAGGGGCGTACAGAGAGAGCTCCAGGTCAAGCTGAGAGAGGCAAAGGAGAAGTATAGCAGGAAGGTGGAAGAAAAGCTGCAGAACAACAACATGAGGGAGGTCTGGAATGAGATGAGAACCATAACAGGCTGTAAAAAGACCAGCAGTGTAGTGGAGGGGAATGTGGAGAGGGCAAATCAGCTGAATCCTTTTTATAACCGTTTTGATGCAGCTACCTGCTCCAGCACCGCATCCCCCCCCAATCCCCTCCATCAGCTGGGCTTACCCATACATCACCCCATACACACTCCTCATCACCTACCTCCACTATCAATACTCGATTTCAAAAATATTCTATAGCTGCAGCCCTACTCTACAAGTTCCACTTTGACCACGTACAGACACACTTCTTATGGACGAGTCCAGGACATCCCTGAAACCTGGACCACAGTTTGGAGTCTCGTGCTGTGATCAGAGTTGATTCTTTGACTGTAGTTCAAAAATACGTTCCTGTTTACTGCTCCAAGTTTTTCCTTTCCAGCTTCTTCCAAACTAGAAATGTGCGCTCCCAACCTCAAGGACATCCTCTTCCACCTGCACAGAATTATGTTTGCAGGCGAGTTTCTCCCGAGAGCTAGAATTTATATGGAGCTTGTTTCTACTTTTGCAGAGGCAGAATCTGCCAACATGGGTCCAGATGGTGTGATGCGATCCTCACGTTCAGGTGCGTGTGATGACAACACACTGCCTGCACCTGGTTAGCACAGAGGCAGACCCGCAAGGCAAGCAAACCAATCAACTGCCTTGGGCCCCGAGCTGGCCTGGGGCCCCAGAAAATGACTGGTTATGACTTTTATGCAACAACAAACTGTGTGAGCGCCCCTTTAAATTCTGTGACAGTCAAAGTTATCAGAATCCCCCTCAAGGGGGCGCCGCCTCCCACTCGTTGCTAACAGTAGCCAGCCAGGTTTGTGATTCCTGCAGCCGGCAAAATATAAAACTTCAATCATGAAGTGAAGTTACCTGTCAGGAAGCCAGAAAAGAAAGAAGAGAAAAGAAGACGAAGAAAAAAAAAGACAGTACTAAGTGATCATTTACTTTGGATAAATTAGGCCTACGTGTCTTGTACAAGTGCAGGCAGGCTGCAATAAAATATCATATTTATGTTAGTTACCTGCCTGTCAGTCAGTGCCAGTAACCAACTAGGACAGTTAGTGCAACTTTTTTTTTTGAACAGGCTGATAATTTGGCTCCACACTGTAAAGTATTTTATTAACAGTGTAACAGTCAAAATCGTTTTTGGCAAGCTGGTAGTCCTGGTGTACACGTGTCTCCTCATGTCTAGCATTCATCCAATCCAGTTGAACATATTAAAACGTTTATTCCAAAAACCAAAAAGGCTGCCACAGCAATCTTTAGATGAACGATATTACCTCAGGTACATGCAAAGTATGTGCAGGACATAGACACAGGCACGGTACGAAAACCGTAAGACTCCACAGCTGGTAAGCTTCCAACCGACTTGCATAACTGCAAAAAAAAAAAAAAAAAAAAAAAAAAAAAGCTACCAACCTCACAAATTTCCTTCTTAAAGCTACAGTAACTAAATAACTGTAATTACACATTATGTCAAAAATAAAGTTTTTAGTTGTAGCAATAATCAATTATTATTAACAGAAGCATAATCATTCTAAATGTATGCTGAATATAAAATAAAGGAAGAAATATGTAGTCTTGAACTTATAAAAGAAACAACAATCAGAAATTGTCTCATACATACATACCCGGCCCCTAATTGTTCTCTAGGCTTAGAAACAATTAACAACATTAAATACAAAGAGACAAGGGCACTTAAAGTCTGTTCAACTTGAAGTCTTCTGTCTTCTGATGTCAGAGGTTAGTAGCACATGACATACCGTGGGAGTGCAGTCTTTACCGCTGCCTCTATCAAACTACCTCCAGAAGGCAGACCTTCATGATGGATCTATCGAGTTCACTTGTCTTCGTCTTAACACAAACTCAGCGAACAAGTCCATGTTCATCTGGTATCGACTGGATGAACTTGCCGACCACCCAGGAGTTCCTTGGTGCAGTGTCATCCACAAGTAAAATAATATCTCCTGGCATAAAATTTTGAGACATGATCACTTCTGATGTGTTTAAAGCTCACAGAGGTACTCCCTTACCCAGCGTTTCTAAAATAGGTCCGCCATGTACTGGACCTGTTGCCACTTTCGTTGTGCATAAAGATCTTCTTTCTGGAAAAGTCCCGGAGGTAAAGATGGCCGAGTCCTCAATAACATGAAGTGGTTGGGGGTAAGTGCTTCCAGGTCATACGGGTCACTGGAGGGTGTGGTAATGGGTCAACTGTTCAAGATGGCTTCAACTTCACAAAAAAGCATGTGAAGGCTCTCCTCATCCAGACTCTGGGTCCTTAAAGTGGCAGTAAGGATTTTTCTGATGGACCTGATTAAACGCTCCCTTGCTCCTCCTTGGTGTGAAGCAGCAGGTGGGTTGAACATCCACTTAATACCACGCTGGAGCAAAGTTCTCTCTATTTTGGAGGTATTACACTCTTGGATGGCCTTTTCCCCCACAAAATTGGTCCCATTGGCTGAATGCAACTCTGACACTTGGCCTCTTCTTACAATGAATCTACGGAGTGCATGTATGAAAGAGTCAGTGTCAAAGGATGCTGCAATTTCCAAATGGATAGCTCGAATAGCTAAACAGGTAAAAATGATGCCATATCTTTTCACAGTAACTCTTCCACGCTTGACTTCAAAAGGACCAAAATAGTCCACTCCGGTTGTAGTGAAGGGTGGTTCATCTGGTGTAAGTCTGTTCTGTGGAAGGTCTGCCATCTTTTGTTGTCCAGCAGCACCATGCAGTCGCCGGCATCTGAGACATTTGGACAAAACTCTTGATTGCTGCACCTGCACGAGGGATCCAGTATTTCAGGCGCAACTTAGAACATGGTTGCGTCCGCTGTGCCCAAGATCATGATGGATTTGTTGCAAAATGAGGTCAGACACCGACTGTTTCTTCACCAGGATGGCTGGGTGTTTGGATTCTTCTGGCATGGCTGCTCTATTGAGCCTGCCACCAACTCTTAAAATCCCATCTTGAAGTATAGGATCAAGCGTGTACAAGTGGCTGCTTCCTTTGATCGGCTCTCCCTTTTGTAAAGAGTCAATTTCTTCTTGGAATGTTTTTCTCTGGCAGTGTCTTATGATCTCCTGTTCAACTTCTTTTAAATCATCGACTGTGAGACTCCTTTTGCTCAGACTTGCCTTGAAGCTCACCATAATTTTGTGAAGCTGTTGTTTCTGTTGGTTGTCACTGGTGGATAGTCTGTTCTCTGATCTTTGCTCCTTTCTCTTCTTTGCTAAACACAGCAATGTGTCTTTCACCTTGAGGATCCATGATAAAGCTTTCTTAAGGCGAGTCCATGAGGAATAATGTTCTGTTAGTTGTGTCACAGCATCCATGCTTTGTGTCAGTGCAACAACATTGACTGCTGCATTTCCCTTAATCTCAGGATCTGCTGCTGTGAGGTATTTTATTTTTTTTATTATACAACCCCTGGCAAAAATTATGGAATCACCGGCCTCGGAGGATCTTCATTCAGTTGTTTAATTTTGTAGAAAAAAAGCAGATCACAGACATGACACAAACATAAAGTCATTTCAAATGGCAACTTTCTGGCTTTAAGAAACACTATAAGAAATCAGGAAAAAAAATTGTGGCAGTCAGTAACGGTTACTTTTTTAGACCAAGCAGAGGGAAAATAATATGGAATCACTCAATTCTGAGGAAAAAATTATGGAATCATGAAAAACAAAAGAATGCTCCAACACATCACTAGTATTTTGTTGCACCACCTCTGGCTTTTATAACAGCTTGCAGTCTCTGAGGCATGGACTTAATGAGTGACAAACAGTACTCTTCATCAGTCTGGCTCCAACTTTCTCTGACTGCTGTTGCCAGAACAGCTTTGCAGGTTGGAACCTTGTCATGGACCATTTTCTTCAACTTCCACCAAAGATTTTCAATTGGATCAAGATCCGGACTATTTGCAGGCCATGACATTGACCCTATGTGTCTTTTTGCAAGGAATGTTTTCACAGTTTTTGCTCTATGGCAAGATGCATTATCATCTTGAAAAATGATTTCATCATCCCCAAACATCCTTTCAATTGATGGGATAAGAAAAGTGTCCAAAATATCAACGTAAACTTGTGCATTTATTGATGATGTAATGACAGCCATCTCCCCAGTGCCTTTACCTGACATGCAGCCCCATATAATCAATGACTGTGGAAATTTACATGTTCTCTTTAGGCAGTCATCTTTATAAATCTCATTGGAACGGCACCAAACAAAAGTTCCAACATCGTCACCTTGCCCAATGCAGATTGAGATTCATCACTGAATATGACTTTCATCCAGTCATCCACAGTCCACGATTGCTTTTCCTTAGCCCATTGTAACCTTGTTTTTTTCTGTTTAGGTGTTAATGATGGCTTTCGTTTAGCTTTTCTGTATGTAAATCCCATTTCCTTTAGGCGGTTTCTTACAGTTCGGTCACAGACGTTGACTCCAGTTTCCTCCCATTCATTCCTCATTTGTTTTGTTGTGCATTTTTGATTTTTGAGACATACTGCTTTAAGTTTTCTGTCTTGACGCTTTGACGTCTTCCTTGGTCTACCAGTATGTTTGCCTTTAACAACCTTCCCATGTTGTTTGTATTTGGTCCAGAGTTTAGACACAGCTGACTGTGAACAACCAACATCTTTTGCAACATTGTGTGATGATTTACCCTCTTTTAAGAGTTTGATAATCGTCTCCTTTGTTTCAACTGACATCTCTCGTGTTGGAGCCATGATTCATGTCAGTCCACTTGGTGCAACAGCTCTCCAAGGGGTGATCACTCCTTTTTAGATGCAGACTAACGAGCAGATCTGATCTGATGCAGGTGTTAGTTTTGGGGATGAAAATTTACAGGGTGATTCCATAATTTTTTCCTCAGAATTGAGTGATTCCATATTTTTTTCCCTCTGCTTGGTCTAAAAAAGTAACCGTTACTGACTGCCACAATTATTTTTCCTGATTTCTTATAGTGTTTCTTAAAGCCAGAAAGTTGCCATTTGAAATGACTTTTGTTTTGTGTCGTGTCTGTGATCTGCTTTTTTTCTACAAAATTAAACAACTGAATGAACATCCTCCGAGGCCAGTGATTCCATAATTATTGCCAGGGGTTGTACTAAGAACGTGAATAAAACAAACATTAGCTTGGGCTGTTTTTAAACATCAGAGATGGTGAAAATAACTGGATTCCTTCTGAATATCAAAATCAGAAAAACATATGGTCATTCTAAACTCTCAGCATCTTTTTTTTCCTCCCTCAAGGTGCTTTGATTAAATTTCTATGCCCTCTTCCTAACGACATCTCCTGATGAAGGTAGAGTGACTTTCTCTCTCTGACCTGTTCATATTGACCTCTTCAACACACTAACATCATTATAAAATGGTCACACATATTTTTCACTGGACATTTCAGACTGTTGAACATGTGGCCATCCTCATGTCTATCTGATGCACTCAGGAAATGAAACATATGATATATGCAGATGTAATTATTTTCCCAGCTGCACTAACTTCACCTCATGTTCATTCGGAAGAAGACGAGCTGGGAGCGACAACACCCAGAGGAACCCCAGCCTCAACACAAACTGAGTCTGCACCACTTCAGCATGACGTACCACAAGATCTGGAATTTCAGCTGTTGACCCTGAACAGAAGAGTCCTCACTGACTGGGGGCGCTGTCAAACTGTTAGGGCCCCTTCACACATAGTGCAAAGTTTGGACAGCATTTGGACAAAAATGGCTAAACAGTTCAAAATTAGCACACCACGAAACATTGCGCCGATGGGCAGGCGTGCACAAACCCAGTGCAAGAGTTTGTGCACCCACCAGTCTTTTGGGCAGGAACACACAGTGCCAGTTGCAGCACATCACGCCGCTTATGTGGAGGAAATATATAAAAAAAAAAAAAAACAGCCGGTACCTGTGGGACCACTTCGTGCCGCCTATGTGGTAAATAAACAAACAAAACAAAAAAACATACGACCCACTGGATGCGAACCCGTGCCATCCAAAAGCTCTGATTGCCAGTCAGAGACTTTACCACTGAGCTATGGAGCTGTTCTTTGAAAGCTGCAGGAAGCTGCCTCATATCAGGAAGGACATGGAAGTATTACAAAATAAAATTAAAATCACACACCATATAAAAACACCAGATTTATCAAGCGAGCAATATAAATATGATCCATCTGTTCCTCTGTAAATGACCTATTGTCACAGACATACAGACAAGAAAAACAAGAAATACTGTATAATTTGCCAGCAATAAACAACAAGAAAAACAGAAGAAATACTAAGGCGATCGCCAGCCACTAGCCCTAAACTTCACTAAAAGACCCAGAATTTAGGTGAAGTTGTGGCAGCGGCACGCTCCGTTTCCTAATAAAATGAATTAAAAGAGTAAAAAGCGTAAAACAAAACTATACCAGTTTGATAGACATATGAAAGGGAAAATAAGTGCGTCTTAAGTCTGGACTTGAAAGTCTCCACAGAATCTGACTGTTTTATTGATGCAGGGAGATCATTCCACAGAGCAGGGGCATGATAAGAGAAAACTCTATGACCTGCAGACTTCTTATTCATACTAGGGACACAAAGTAGTCCTGCACCCTGAGAATGCAAAGCCCGGGGCGGTACGTAAGGTTTAATTAGGTCAGCTAGGTAGGGAGGTGCCAGTCTGTGAACAATTTTATGGACTTTTAGCAGAACCTTAAAATCTGATCTCACTGGGACAGGAAGCCAGTGAAGGGATGCCAAAATAGGTCTAATGTGGTTGAATTTTCTGCTTCGTGTCAAAAGTCTGGCTGCAGCATTTTGAACCAATTGGACAGCCCAAATGCTAGACTGTTGTAAACCAGAAAATAGAACATTGCAGTAGTCCAATCTAGAAGAGCCAAATGCATGAATCAGGGTCTCAGCATCAGCCATAGACAGGATGGGATGAATCTTCGCTATATTTCGCAGGTGGAAGAAAGCAGTCCTCGTAATATTTCTAATGTGGAGGTCAAAGGACAATGTAGGATCAAAAATTACTACAAGTTTCCTCACTTTGTCAGTGTGATGTATTACACACGAGCCCAGGCTGAGCATTAACTGGTCAAATTGATGCCAATGTCTCACTGGACCAAGAACCACCATTTCAGTCTTATCAGAGTTTAAAAGTAGGAAGTTTCAAGACATCCAACTTCTCACTTGATGCAAGGCAATCTTCTAAGGATTTTATGTGAACAAGATTACCAGTCGTTATCGGCATGTATAACTGAGTACCATCAGCATGCTATATAAAGGGAGAAAAGCATGGGGCCTAAGACGGACCCCTGTGGAACCACAAATTTCATGTCACTAAGGTTAGAGGTAGTGTTACTGTACAAAACACAATGAGAACGACTGGTCAAGTATGATGTCAGCCATGCAAGGGCACTCCCAGTAATCCCAAAATGATTTTCCAGCCGATCAAGTAGAATATGATGATCCACAGTATCAAATGCAGCACTGAGATCTAACAGCACCAAAACCGTAGTCGTGTCCAAATCCATTTTAAGCAGAAGATCATTCACCATTTTAGTGAGAGCTGTCTATGTGGAATGATATTTTGTAAAAGCAGACTGCAGTGGCTCAAAGAGATTATTCTCAGTAAGATAGACCACGAGCTGCCGTGACACCACTTTTTCCAGAATTTTAGAGCAAAATGATAGGTTTGATATTGGCAGATGGTTTTTCAATACACTAGGGTCAAGATTAGGTTTCTTAAGTAATGGTTTAATCACTTCAGACTTGAAACATTTAGGAACACATCCAGAAGTTAAAAAATATTAATAATTTTCAGCACAGTTGGCCCAAGAGTGGGCCACAGGTCCTTAAACAGTTTTGTTGGTATGGGATCAAATAAATAGGTTGTGCTTTTTGTTGACGTTATGAGTTCCGTCAGAATACCTAGTGACATACTATCAAATTCTGTAAAACTAGGTAATAGCTCAATAATGGCGCCCACCTCAATAGCAGGGTGTAATGGCTGGGTTAAGGCATGCTGGGATATGTTTAACCTAATGTCTTCTATTTTCTTCTCTAAGTAATACAGGAAATCTTGTGCTGTAAAAGGAGAGTGAACTACAGATGGTTGTCCATGAATAAGTGTTGCCACTGTGTTGAACAAGAACTTTGTGTTATGCTTGTTTTTGTTGATCAAATCAGAGTAATAGGTCCGCTTTGTAGCCAATAATGGATGCTTGTAGTCTAAGATAGCATCACGCCACGCAAGGTGGAATACTTCTAATTTTGAACGAAACCATTTCTGTTCTCGACCTCTTGCCTTATGCTTGAGGTCATGCAGGTAATCATTGAACCAAGGTGACTGTGATTTGGGGGAGCGCGGTTTTAACACAGGTGCCGCAATCATGTCGAGTGTAGTTTTGAGCACTGAGTTTAAACTATCCACAAGTCTGTCAACTGATTGGGTATTTGCCAAATGTGAAGCTAAGACATTAGGCAGTCTAGCTTCGAGTTCAGTCTTAGTTGAGGAGTTGATGCATCGCTGTAGTAATAAATAAGGTTGCTGTTCCACTAAACACGTCAGTGAAACTGTAAACTTAATAAGTGAGTGATCAGAGACCACTGATGTAAGAGGCATAATGTCAATATTCGTGACAGCAATACCACGTGCAAGAACCAGATCCAGGGTATTTCCACTAATATGCGTCGAGTCCCGAATGCTCTGCCGAAATCCTAATGCATCCACAATTTCCAAAAATGATTTGCAGAGGGGATCAGAAGGCTTATTTATATCAAAGTTAAAGTCACCAATGATCAGAATGTTATCTGCACTAGTTGACAAGTTAGAGATGAACGCACCAAATTCATCTAAGAATTCAGAATATGGGCCAGGAGGCCTAAAAGTATTTTGTATTTTGCGGTTACGACACAATTTACATTTTCTTTATATGTTATTATACATATACATATTATACATTCTCACAAATGTTCAAATGCGCTGTCAAAGAAATTGCTCAATAAACTGTGTGTGTGTCTCGCGTATCTCTCTGACGGTTTGTCAGATAGGCATCAGCTTTCAGATATGGCTTGCACACAGCACAATGATGTGTATCCTTTATTATGAAAATTTTTGGCATTAATTTTCAAAACCTTTATTTTGACATTAAACCTTTATTTTGACATTGTAATATTAGTAGTGCCAAGATGGCGCCCTCCGTGGTGTCTTGCGACTGTAAGATAACTGACCAAGTGCATCAATGTCAGAGTAAAGTGAGAAAACAGACAGACTGTAGGAGAACAGCAGTCAATTAAACATGTTCTTTTCACATTTGCTTGTAAATAATATCAACTGTGGCTCCCTTTTCCCACCTCCCGGTAGTTTAAAGACTCAGAGACTAAGAGGAAACGGACTTCAATTTTAGATGTCAAATTAAAAGATGCCTTCACTGAACAGAGAGTTGCTATGACAGCTTGCAAGATGCCCTCACTCCGTGCTCTCCCTACATCTTCCTCCTGCACACAACTTGTACTCAGGTGGGCAGGCCGTGCCCTCAGCGTGGATCAGTAAAGCTATGTGATTGGTTTAAAAATGTTGCATTTGACATGTATATGCGGTGACTGCTCGCAGGGTATATCCGTATGTCAAATCAAAACTGTTTTGCCTGTGTAGCGTGATAAGCAAAGAACAGTATGCATCAGGGCATCCCAGAAGAGATATGAAGTTATCAAATAGACCAAGGACATGGCGATGAGACATACTGTCCTAGAGTAGCAAAGTTAAAAAAAACAAATCAGATAGTTCATGTTGCTGGCACCATTTCACAATAAAACACTTAATGTCAGCATCCCAGCAAATACTTTTACTGTGAAAGGCATGCTGTCCACACATTTAACACGAACCTAAATGACCCTGATTCACATGATCAGTAACGACTATATTCACGTCAATATGTTTGCGCTTGGTGAACACTAACTGTGTTTATTCCTTCCTGTATCTCTACGTGTGTCTGACCGTGTTGGATGAACGTCAGTCTTTTTCTTAAAATAACTGTATTTGCATGTCTCTTTGTATCTCAACCCTGTCGTAACAAATGTACACTTTCTCTGTTAAAACTATGTCAGCGTAAGTCCACCTCTTTATACATCCCACCTTCAAACACAGCCTCAAAGGACCAGCCATGAAAAATCTACTGAAGCTCCCAATTTTCCACACAAATACGGGCACTGCACTAGTATTTTATTGATAGAAATTATTAGCTTAAACAATGTGTCTATGCTGTGGTTTCTGTAGGCTCTGGGTGGGCGGGGCAAGGTGAGGCGTGGAGGGCCTCCAAGTCCATTTTGCTTGGGGCCCACAAATGCCTTGAAACAGCCCTGCACAGAGATCTATGTCACAAACAGCTGCTCTTGTGTATGGATGCCCACACTGGTGCCAAGCATGTTAGTGTGGCTGCCCCTGCGTGTAACTGCACTGGTGTTACGGCAAATAATCACAAAAACGTTAGAAGAGGACATGTCAAGACAATGAAAGTGTGAAAAAGCAAAATGGGCTGAATATTCTCTTTGGCACTATAATTCAAGGTATCTGGCTGTCTGGACACTGGTACAAAAGCCAGCCCCTTCCTGATATATGGACCTGCTGACCTGTGGAGACAGGGAGCTGGTGGACCTACCTATGATCTGAGGATGGTAGGTGAAAGGTTTGGGCTCGCTGGTCTCGTGGTCAGACTTCCTCTTCAGCTGGACAAACACTGAGGTTGGCTTCTGCAGGTTCTGGTCCCGGTACTTTGGAGTCTTGAAAACGATTGCAAACTGACAACAGCACAAGTCAACAAGTCGTACCGTTAGTGATGCTGCCAAAAATGAGCCGACCCGTCGGCCAGAACGCTCGAATGCCATCGTTAAATCAGTCTGTTGTAGCCATTTCTATGGAAGTGAGAAAATGACCTGAAGAATATCTTTATGTTGAAGTCATTTAATTAAGTTTTGATTAGATTCACTAGATCTGAGAAACTCTGTGTTGCATGTGAAATGTAGAAGACAGTAATATTTAACCAGTGACACACTCATCTTCAACCGTTTAGTCCAATTAAGGGGGTGCTGGAGCCTATCCCAGCAGTCACCTAGTGCGAGGTAGGCTTCACCCTGGACAGGATGCCAGTCTGTCACAGGTTCACATACAGACAAACAAACCCATTCACACCTATGCACAGTTTAAAGTTTCCAGTCCTTCTAACCTGCTTTTTTTTTGGATGTGGGAGAAAGCCGGAGCACACGGAGGGAACCCACACAAACATGGGGAGAACATGCAAACTGCACATAGAAAAGACACAGGTGGGAATCGAAACCATGACCGTCTCGCTGTGAGGCAACAGTGCTAACCACTAAGTCACCGTGCTGCCCTTGACCAGTGACGTTTAGAAATATTGTCATTTGACTGGCTTTTTGATTTAGTATAGAAGCATAAGAATGCTACGGAACAGTTAGAAAACACTCTGACTTTATCGCCCTACGGGCCAGAAGGACCATTCCGATAAGAAAGCCCAGAGGAATCGTGACGTAAAGTAGAAGCTGATGTACAACGACAGAGAACCAGTAATGCATCAGCTGATCCTGGATCAGAGGAGTGAAAAATACTGTGATGACTACTTCAGCTACTGCATGATTGTACTGCATGGTTAATTGTTTTACTACCACTGATACTGCTGCGATAATAGTGATGACAGTACAACTACAAATACTGATGCAGTTTCTAGTACTCTTATTAATACTCTACCATTGCAAAAACACCTGCATTAGTAACTGCAACTTTATAAATTAACAGTAACTTAGTACTACTAACTATCACCCTGTGGAAGACCTCCTGTGTGGTCCCGGTTCCAAAAACACCACACGCCAAGGAACCAGCCCACTACAGACCAGTTGCCCTGACCTCCCACCTCATGAAGACAATGGAACGGCTTGTCCTGTCTCACCTCCACACTGTGGTGAGCGACATCCTGGACCCACTGCAGTTCGCCTACAGGCCCAACATCGGGGTAGATGACGCTGTCATTTACCTGCTGCAGCGAGTGCTCACCCACCTGGAGACTGGCGGGAGCGCTGTGAGAGTTCTTTGACTTTTCCAGTGCTTTCAACACCATCAGACCGGCGCTGGTGCGGGGGAAGCTGGAGGACGCACATGTGGATGGACATCTCACCACCTGGACCATCGACGACCTCACTGACCGCCCAGAGTACGTGCGGCTGCACGGCCGTCAATCTGAGGTGGTATGGTGCAGCACCGGAGCACCCCAGGGCACTGTCCTCTCGCCTTTCCTTTTCACCCTTTACACCTCAGACTTCACCTACAACACGGACAGCTGCCATCTCCAGAAGTTCTCTGATGACTCCGCTATTGTGGGTCGTGTGTCTGAGGGGAACGAGCTGGAGTACCGGTCGGTTATCACAGACTTTGTGGACTGGTGTCAGCGCAACCACGTGTGTCTCAACACCAGTAAGATGAAGGAGATGGTGACCAACTTCAGGAGGAAACCACCATCCCACCCACCGGGAGGACATAGAGACTGTGGACAGTTTCAAATACCTGGGTGTTCACCTCAACAACAAACTGGACTGGACTCACAACACTGACGCCCTGTAAAAGAAAGGCCAGAGCCGCCTCCACCTCCTAAGGAGACTGAGATCCTTTGGAATGAGCAGGCCTCTGCTTAAGGCCTTCTATGACTCTGTTGTAGCCTCTGCTCTCCTCTATGCTGTCGTCTGTTGGGCCCCGGGCAGCACAGAGCAGGAGAGAAAGAGACTGAATAAGCTGGTCAGGAAGTCCAGCTCTGTCCTGGGCTGTCCTCTGGACTCTCCGGAGGAGGTGGCTGAGAGGAGGATGTTAGCCAAGTTCAAATCCATTATGGACAACTCCTCTCACCCTCTGCACCGGACTGTAGTGGAGCTGAGCAGTTCGTTCAGTGACAGACTGAGGCACCATCAGTGCAAGAAGGAATGATACGCAGGTCGTTCCTCCCTGCTGCTGTCAGACTGTACAATAACACTGTGAAATAACCACATGTGATAATATGTCCACAAATCACGTGCAATATTAATATGTCCATAAATCATGTGCAATAACAACTCATTTAGAAGGAGAGAGCATATTTCACCCATATTGGCTTCCTGTTAATTCTAGAATAGAATTTAAAATTCTTCTTCTTACTTATAAGGTTTTGAATAATCAGGTCCCATCTTATCTTAGTACCATATCACCCCAACAGAGCGCTTCGCTCTCAGACTGCAGGCTTACTTGTAGTTCCTAGTGTTTTTAAGAGTAGAATGGGAGGCAGAGCCTTCAGCTTTCAGGCTCCTCTCCTGTGGAACCAGCTCCCAATTCGGATCAGGGAGACAGACACCCTCTGTACTTTTAAGATTAGGCTTAAAACTTTCCTTTTTGCTAAAGCTTATAGTTAGGGCTGGATCAGGTGACCCTGAACCATCCCTTAGTTATGCTGCTATAGACTTAGACTGCTGGGGGTTCCCATGAAACTGTGTGTTTCTTTCTCTTTTTGCTCTGTATGCACCACTCTGCATTTAATCATTAGTGATTGATCTCTGCTCCCCTCCACAGCATGTCTTTTTCCTGATTCTCTCCCTCAGCCCCAACCAGTCCCAGCAGAAGACTGCCCCTCCCTGAGCCTCGTTCTGCTGGAGGTTTCTTCCTGTTAAAAGGGAGTTTTTCCTTCCCACTGTCGCCAAGTGCTTGCTCACAGGGGGGTCGTTTTGACCGTTGGGGTTTTTCCGTAATTATTGTATGACTTTGCCTTGCAATATAAAGCGCCTTGGGGTGACTGTTTGTTGTGATTTGGCGCTATATAAATAAAATTGATTTGATTTGATTTACAAATCCCTGCAATAATGTCACCTTATCACATCTAAATTCCACTTCACATATTGTAAATAAGATGGTCATATTTTTTTTAATTCCAATCATATATATATATATATATATATATATATATATATATATATATACATACACACGAGGTCTGTTAGAAAACTATCCGACCTTTATATTTTTTTAAAAAATTATATGGATTTGAATCATGTGCGCTTGCATGAGCCAAGCTTGAACCTTCGTGCGCATGCGTGAGTATTTTCACGCCTGTCGGTTGCGTCATTCGCCTGTGGGCAGGCTTTGAGTGAGCACTGGTCCACCCCCCTCATCAGATTTTCATTGTCAGGGAAATGGCTGAGCGATTGGAGCAGCGCTGAATCAAATTTTTCCAGAAACCGTGAGAGACAGCCAGGTGGAAACCATTCGGAACATTCAGATGGCTTTCGGTGGCTTTTCAGTCGAGTGAGTATCCGAGAAATTGTGTAACAGCTGGGCATGTCACAACTTGTCCTGTGAGACTTCCAACACGGATGTACTTTTTTTTGCGCGCCATTGTGGCTCCGTCCCGACGCGCGAATTCCTCCGCACGTCTTTCATTACAAAATCTCCTGTAACAGTGGAATGTGCCGCAAAGGTGCTGATGTCCAACTCTTCTGCAATTTCTCTGGTAGTCACACGATGTCCCGGATCAACACAGCCTTCACTTTGGAAATGATCTGGTTGTTTCAGCCTGTCGATGGCGGCTCGGAGCGCGGAGCGCCCTCTGCCGCTGTGGGCCGTCTTTAATCCGGTTGTAACGCTCTTTAATCTGTGTGACGCCCAGAGTATCCTCACTGAAAGCCGTCTGAATCTTCCGAATGGTTTCCACCTGGCTGTCTCTCACGGTTTCTGGAAAAATTTGATTCAGCGCTGCTCCAATCGCTCAGCCATTTCCCTGACAATGAAAATCCGACGAGGGGGGTGGACGAGTGCTCACTCAAAGCCTGCCCACAGGCGAATGACACAACCGACAGGCGTGAAAAAACACACGCATGCACACGAAGGTTCAAGCTTGGCTGATGCAAGCGCACATGATTCAAATCCATATAGTTTTTAAAAAAAAATAAGAACGTCGGATAGTTTTCTAACAGACGTCATGTGTGTGTATATATATATATATATATATATACACACACACACACATATATATACATATTCTATTTCTACCTCATTTTCTTATTTTATTGTATTGTTACAAGTATTATTGCTTATCCTTGCACAAGCTGTTTGATGCACATTTTCCTCTACTCGCACCCATCTTGTGTGTTTTTCTTAAGAGCTGACGTAACATGAATTTCTCCACTGTGAGATCAATAAAGTCTTATTACCTCCGCCAAAGAGGTTATGTTTTCGGTCGCGTTTGTTTGTTTGTCTGTGTGTCAGCAGGATAACTCAAAAAGCTTTGAACGGATTTTGATGAAATTTTGTGGAGTGGTTGGAAATGACAAGAGGAACAAGTGATTAAATTTTAGTGGTGATCCGGATCACGATCCGGATCCCGATGCTAACGCGTTAGCATGTCTATGGCATTTTCAATGTTAAAAGTTAGCATTAAGCAGTTGCAGCTGTCATCACGTTCGGGTGCATTTGTTTTCAAATTGTAATATTTCTTAAATTTATTTTTGTTTATATATTAATCTAATGATTATTATATACAATTTTAGAGAAAGAGACAAAAAGAAATAGATCACTGTGCCAAGGAGGGAATCTCTTTAGGGTCAGTGACCCTATGGCCTTGTTTAGAGAAGTGTTTCATAAATGTTAAAAAATTCAGATATTTGCAGTTGAATAATTAATTGAATTTTGTCTCTTATTTGTTTTTGTCTATAAGCACATGCAATATCAATATCAGTGCTCAGATGACAGTAGCTTCTGGGAAAGGTGCAAGTTGCAATAAACTGTGATGCCAAGCGCTAAGGATACATGCTATCCAGTCACAGCAGATGAAACTTTTTTTTACTACTGAGCAAACATCATTGTTAGACTTTTTTAGGTTCAATGATTCCACGGCGTGTAGATGTTATGGCGTCAGTGACCCCATGGCATTGGCGGAGGTTTGCACTCTATGAATGCTTCTAGTCTTACCTTTCCTACACTGAACTACAGTATGACCGCTGCTGCTATCCAGAGTACTAGCTGTGTACTGCAGTTATTCAGTCCGCTGACCTGTCTGTGGACGTCTGTTGGAGAGAAGTCCCCAAGTGCCTCCCAGATCAGACCCGAGTCATCCTCTTCGTAGAACCGAACCTGGATATCATCTGCAAACAAAGGATCTGTGTGAAGCCTTCATGACTCCAACTTCTAAGGAAATGCCGTTTGTGCACTTACTGCCCAACAAACTGTCTGTGTAGTCGTACATATTTATCTTTAATGGCAACAATCAGTAGATGCTCCTAAACATCAGGCACTTATTGCTCCAGTGTTGGAGCTCTGTGTCGACACATTCTGTCAAATTGTAGCTAAAATTTCACATCTTTTTTCTCTTGATATATCAGAGAAAACTAAATAAATAAAACATAAAATAAATTATAAAAAAAATCTGCCCTGCCTCATCGCTTTCTTTCCTGATGTGAAGCATAATAAACTTTTTTTTTTTTTTTTTTAATGGAGCCTACAGTGGGGGAAATAAGTATTTGATCCACTGTTGATTTTGAAAGTTTTCCCACCTACATAGAATGGAGAGGTCTGTAATTTTTATCGTAGCTACTCTTCAACTGTGAGAGACGGAAAAAAAAAAAAAAAAAAAACAGAAAATCACAATGTATGTTTTTTTTTTTAATAATTAATTTGCATTTCATTGCATTAAATAAATATTTGATCCCCAAGAAAAACAGACCTTAACAATTGGTACAGAAACATTTGTCTGCTATTACAGAGGTCAGATGTTTCCTGTAGTTCTTGACCAAGTTTGCACACTGCAGCAGAGATTTTGGTCCACTCCTCCATACAGATCTTCTCCAAATCTTTCAGGTTTGGAGTTTCAGCTCCCACCAAAGATTTTCTATTGAGTTCAGGTCTGGAGACTGGCTCGGCCACTCCAGGACCTTGAAATGCTTCTTACGGAGCCCCTCCTTAGTTGCCCTGGCTGTGTGTTTGGGGTCATTGTCATGCTGGAAGACCCAGCCATGACCCATCTTCAAAGCTCTGACTGAGGAAAGGAGGTTGTTTGACAAAATCTAGCAATACATGACCCCATCCATCCTCCCTTCAATACGGTACAGTCGTCGTGTCCAATCTGCAGAAAAGCACCTGCAAAAATGATGTTTCCACCCCCATGCTTTACGGTTGGGATGGTTTTCTTGGGGTTGTTCTCATCCTCTAAACACGGCAAGTGGAGCTGATTCCAAAAAGCTCTATTTTGTCTCATCTGACCACATGACCTTCTTGCATGCCTCCTCTGGAACATCCAGATGGTTACTGGTGAACTTCAAACGGGCATGGACATGTGCTGGCTTGAGCAGGGGGACCTTGCTGCCCTGCAGGATTTTAAACCATGACAGCATTGTGTGTTACTAATGTAATCTTTGTGACTGTGGTCCCAGCTCTCTTCAAGTCATTGACGAGGTCATCCTGTGTAGTTTTGAGCATTCTCAGAATCATCCTTACTTCACGAAGTGAGATCTTGCATGGAGCCCCAGACCGAGGGAGATTGACAGTCATCTTGTGTTTCTTCCACTTTCTAATAAATAATCATAACAGTTGGTGTTTTCTCACCAAGCTGCTTGCCTGTTGTCCTGTAGTCCATCCCAGCCTTGTACAGGTCTACAGTTTTGTCCTTGATGTCCTTAGACAGCTCTTTGGTCTTGGCCATGGTGGATAGGATAGAGTGTGATTGACTGAGTGTGTGGACAGGTGTCTTTTATACAGGTAACACGTTCAAACAGGTGCAATTAATACAGGTAAAGAGTGCAGAATAGGAGGACTGCTGGTTGCTTGCTGGTTGGTAGGGGATCAAATACTTATTTCATGCAATAAAATGCAAGTAATTATTTAAAAATCGTACAATGTGATTTTCTGGATTTGTTTTATTTTTTTTTTTTAGATTCTGTCTCTCACAGTTGAAATGTACCTACGATAAAAATTACAGACCTCTCCATTCTTTGTAGGTGGGAAAACCTTCAAAACTGATGGTGGATCAAATACTTATTTCCCCCACTGAAAATAGGAAACACAATAACACAGATTTTTCCATCCAGTGCTGACATCAGCATTTCTGGAATAATCACATCTTCAATGTTGTGCAAAACGACACACGATCGTTTTCCACATCAATATCTGACTTCTATGAGTGTGTTAAATATTTATCATATTTTAATTCCCATTAATGTTTCACACCCACGTAACAGAAGATGCCATAAAATGCAGATTTAGCAGGCTGACATATCACGTTTCCATGGGGACCGTTTCAAGGAAATTCATCCCAAAGACAGAGTTTGATTTGCACGAAATACAACCCCAATTCCAATGAAGTTGGGACATTATGTAAAATGTAAATAAAAACAGAACACAATGATTTGCAAATCATTGTGTTCTGCTTTGTAGGTGTAATGCTTTCCCATTTTTGCTTGATGTATGACTTCAGTTGTACATCTACATCTGCAAGTTAAAAATCTACCATGCAAAGCAAAAGCCATACATCAACAACATCCAGAAACACTGCCGCCTTCTCTGAGCCCGAGCTCATTTGAAATGGACAGACGCAAAGTGGAAAAGTGTGCTGTGGTCTGATGAGTCCACATTTCAAACTGTTTTTGAAAATCATGGACGTTGTCTCCTCCAGACAAAAGAGGGAAAAGACCATCCAGATTGTTACCGGTGCAAAATTCAAAAGCCAGCATCTGTGATGGTATGGGGGTGTGTTAGTGCCCATGGCATGGGCAACTTACACATCTGTGATGGCACCAACAATGCTGAAAGGTACATCCAGGTTTTGGAGCAACACATGCTGCCATCC
The DNA here is from genome assembly GCF_902500255.1 of Thalassophryne amazonica. NCBI lineage: Eukaryota > Metazoa > Chordata > Actinopteri > Batrachoidiformes > Batrachoididae > Thalassophryne > Thalassophryne amazonica. Next base: position 77,720,810 of record NC_047113.1, on the reverse strand, counting down.
AAGCAACGTCTTTTCAGGGACACCCCTGCTTATTTCAGCAAGACAATGTCAAGCCACATTCTGAACGTGTTACAACAGCGTGGCTTCGTAGTAAAAGAGCATGTGTACGAGACTGACCTGCCTGTAGTCCAGACCTGTCACCCATTGAAAATGAGTAACGCATTATGAAGCGCAAAATATGACAACGGAGACCCCGGACTGCTGAACAACTGAAGTCACACATCGAGCAAGAATGGGAAAGAATTCCACCTACAAAACTTCAACAATTAGTGTCCTCAGTTCCCAAACGCTTATGGAGTGTTGTTAGAAGGAAAGGTGATGTAACACAGTGGTAAACATACCACTGTCCCAGCTTTTTTGAAATGTGTTGCAGGCATCCATTTCAAAATGAGCAAATATTTGTACAAAAACAATAAAGTTTATCGGTTTGAACATTAAATATCTTGTCTTTGTGGTGTATTCAACTGAATATAGGTTGAAAAGGATTTGCAAATCATTGTATTCTGTTTTTATTTACATTTTACACAACGTTCCAACTTCTTTGGAATTGGAGGTTTAAATACATGCAAATAAATTCTCTAATTTCCACCCAAATACTGTACAGATCTTTGTCGTATCTTTGGAACAAAAAAAAAAAAAGCTGAATGGCGATGCAACACTTTTCCTTGCGGATGTTTGATTTGACCTGATCCTTGTTTCCTTTCATGCCTCCAGGGAGGTCGGACACGTGCACCAAGGCCCCCAACACGGGGCCAGAAGGATTAACGACTAACAAACCTGAAAAGCAGCAACTACGGACAGATCAAGGTTTTCTCCAAGATAATGGAAAATTACTGCTTTAGTTTGAAGTGTTAAAGGGAAAATGTTGCCGGGTGAAAGACCTTTTTCCTAACAGTGATGTCAGAGGAGCAGCTGGGGATGCAGGGTTCTAGCTAGAGAAAATTTGCGTTACAGCCGGTTACGCTATAATTTTGGACCGTTATGCTTATTTTCAATACAGCGTAACAGGTCTGTAGTCAACCGTTTCTGCAGCGCGACTCCAGTTTGAAGCGTGAATCAATGAAGCAATACTTCCATTTAATGGCTCGTGGCTCTTTGATTCGCTGCTCTTCAGAAGCGGTAAGTCCGCTTCTTAACCCCTCTCAAAGCCATTAAAATATCATGAGTCACTTTTGTGTGTATTAAAGTCAATAACTGGGACTCTTGTCTTGTTGTTGCAGTCAAGAAACGAGAATTGTCCTCCGTTCCGTTGGCACAGCTCCAAACGCTGCGCGGCTCTCTGCTGAGACACAGTCCGCTCAGAATTAATAACTTCAAAATGAATTATCACTTTAAATAAAATGACACCTCTTTACAAACCGTGCAATACAGACAATAAACTACAATCGTCTAAAACATTTTTTTCCTCCCAAAATGAGACGTCCTGCATTCTTTATGAACCTGACGTGCAGCACAGCTGCAAGAGCTCAGCTCATAGGTATGTAAAGACATTCATGCCAATAATAATGTCTGAAAGGAAATGCTTTGTGACAAAAACTAACAGATTTTATTTCTGTTTATGTCCAGAGATCAAGGATGCACCATGTAGAGTTTATTATGTCCAGAGTTTAAGGATCCAGTAACCAATTTCATATTTATTTACTTTAAGACTCAATAAAATGTTGTTCAATTTCAATTTAATCAGCTTATAAAGCGCCACATTACAACAAAAGCCGTCTCAAGGTGCCTCACACAAAACAGTTCAACATAAAAAATTTAAATAAATAAATAATAATAAAAAAAAAATCAAATACCTAATTAAAAACAGAAGTAAAAGAATAAAACATAAAATAAAAACTACTCATAAGAAAGAGAATAAAAATAGGTTTTAAGTCTTAAGTTTTAAGTCTCTGACTGCCTCACTGAGGGCCATGTACTGGCTAACCCAGAATGAGATTGCCCACTCAACAAACTTCCCCAGCCTTCTGGACATGATGAAGGGACTTGGGCTGTCGTACTTGGCTTTTCCCCTTTGGGTACCCCTAGAATGGCCAATTTTTAGCTTAAATCATCCACATCACCACCCCCCCCAGTCGCTTCGCTCCCTCGACATTACCACTACGCTAAAATTTTATCCTAGCTAGAACCCTGGGATGGTGTTATTTAAGGGCACCACAGCGGACCGCATGCAGATCCACTTTGAAAGTTTTACACCAGACGCCTTTCCAGATGAATTACACGGAGAAACACGTACAGGCCGCTTGAGATCTGACAGGATCAACTGAGCACAGAGCAGGATGGTTGCTCCTGGAGCAGCTGGTGGGACCACCGGCAAACTGTGATGGGTAAAGACGTGTCAGATGAGTCAAGAAGAACCAAACAACATGAGGAAAATCACTCCTCCATGTCGGAGCAAGTCTAATACTGCCCCAGGATTCTGATCCTGCTCTGGGATTTCCACCCAGGCGGGGAATTCCATCCAAACCTGCTCACAAGACAGCAACCGCCTCGTGGTTCAGCAGAATCACATCAACATAAATGGGCTCTGACAGTCCAACAATGTCTACAAGTCAGTTAGTCCTCCATGGTCTGATCAATTTCGGTTGATGTGTCCATGGTAAACTCACCTTTCTGGACTTTGTCACACAGTAGGTAGATCTCCTCACCACCACTCACACAGCCGGCAGTCCGATCCATGCGGACAATCTTCAGGTTGGAGGCATTGGGAGCTTCTGAAGGAGGAGACAGACAGCAGGGGGGTCAAGAAAGAAAGCACAGATCTGTCCTCTACAGATGTCTGTACGGTCTGTGAACACACCATGACACAGACAAAGTCTGTGTCAAGATAAAAATCCCAGAGTTATTGGACTAACAAAGTCCATTTATAATTAAAACTCTTTAGGGACCGATTATAACTGGCTGGAACATGTTCCCTCAGTCCCCTCTAAAAGCACTGGAACACATCCCCTCGGTCCCTTTTAAAAGTACTGGAACAAGAACTCTCAGTCCCCTCTAAAAAAAACGTCCCAAATCCATCAGACATGTTAATATTCGGTTGTTGTCCTCCAAATCAGTCCTGATACATAAGCATACTTTGGAACATCAGTTCGATACGATCGGTTTACCTGAAACATGGTTAAAAGCAGATGTACAAACGTCCTTTAAATTCAAACCTGACTGATATGGAGTTTTTGGGAGCGGATACATATCCCGATAATAGGGAGTAAAAAATAAATAAATGATGAGATTCAATGACTGTGAGCAGTTACTGCTCCCTAGACTTGTGTGTGTTAAATGCAGCCCAATTTATCTGCCCTGTGAATTCACTACTGCTATGGTTACTGCTGTGTACATTCAACCTGATGCTAACACAAGCTCGGCCCTTGGATGACTATGTGACACCATCAGTATCCAGCAGAGCACATGTCCTGAGGCTGTCCACATTATAGCAAGAAACTTTAATCATGCTGATTTAAAGACTGCGCCCCAAACTCTAGCAGCATGTTAAGTGTGCAACTAGGGGAGATTATATAATGGCTGAGTCGGTCCTTGTCATATAATTGGTACTTTGTACGTCACAGGGCATGGATTATTCGTCCCTTTTGTGTTGCATTGCATTTAGAGTGTAGTTTGGTTTCATTTAGAGTGCAAATTTGGTTCCTTCCGTTTGGCACCATTGCACTCTGCACTCGCGCGCACACACACAAAAAACAAATCCACTGAGCTATCTGGAGGCTGTTAAACCCCTGTCACATTGGCGTATTCGTAGAGCTGCTCATTGCAGCGTTGTGTTTCATTTAAATGCGCCCGAAATGCGCGCGTACTCAGCCTTTTTCAGTGTTCGTTTCATACTTGCAGCTGCGTGTGTTCACTTTTTAATGTGTACACACAGTCGCGTGTACCATGCCGCTATTAAACCAGTTCACTTCTATTTTCTGCCTCTGTGGAAGTGCACTCTGTTCTCTACTGCATGGTGTGGTGCGGCTCAAAAACAGAGTCATTTAACATTATATTTATTATAATTTTATTTTATTTTATTTTTTGTCTTGGTGGATCACTTTCATTGTGTCCAGATGCTGCTGAGTCTGACTGTGGTAAAGGCTGCCCTGAACAAAATGATGTGACTCGTTAAACTTTTAAAGCTCCGGTTGCTCCGATCAGGTCCGCTGATTTGATCAGACTGATCGATCACAGCGTCTGATGATCGCACCGACATGCAGCAAGTGCGCGTTTATTTTAAAGAATCACAGCTCTTTTCAGCTTTGATCAGGTCGTGTGATGATCGCACCGACATGCAGCGACTGCGCGTTTAATTTAAACAGTCACAGGTTCGATCAGATACACACACACAGAGAGAGAGAGAGAGAGAGAGAGAGAGAGAGAGAGAGAGAGAGAGAGAGAGAGTCAGGATTTCTGAGTTGAGGTTCGATTTGTGATTTTTGGCTGGATTGAGGAACTACACAAAGTCCTTTTTTTTAATGGAAGTCCGAAGTCAGTGCACAGCATCACTGGACTACACATCACAATTTGGACTTTAGCAGCAGTGGAACACCAAAATGTAAGTCCCTTTTCTGTTGTTGATAAATTAATAAAATATCAAATGACAAGGATCTATTTTAGCCGTTATAATAAAAACATATAATGAATGTTTTTACATTCTTTCAATGGAACAAATATTTAATTCGGTCAAAGCTGGAACATACCATTCAATGAGGCGAAACACTTAATTATGTTGTGCTTACATGCACAATGACAATAAAGGCATTCTATTCTCTCGCTCAACAAGTGACGTCAGTTTTTATCCATGTTCAGTCCAGAAATGTTACGTGTCTTCTCTGTGTACCACTCTCTCCCACTAAAACAACAAATAAACATTCAGGCAGCATCAAAGACATCCGTCTGAACCCCCCCAAAGTTCTGAACATGCACAAAATTTTCTGACAAACTTTACGGACATCAACTGACTCATTTTGTTGGATGTAAAAATGACTTTTGTCAGACAAAATCGAACACAAACTGATAATAGCTCCTTCACCATGTGACTGGAGCTTGGAGAAAACTAGCCACGTTGTCACAGAACACTTCCTGTTTCTTGCACAAGAGTCTTTCACAATAAGAGCACAGGGCAAACGGACAACGTCATCACAAGTCCAACAGAGAAGAGGAGAAAAATATCATGCAAAGTCATTATTTTTTGCTTTTTACAAAATGCTGAGGGCCATGGAATTCATTTTAGATGGGTTTTAATAAAACTTAATGAAAAAGTATAAAGGAATATTAGACTTCATAAAAATATGGGTGTCTGCATTTTTCGTTACAAACTCAAATATTTACTGTATAAAGTGAAAAATGCTTGAAGATTTATGTTTCCTCTGAATGACTGAACTCATATTTAGTTGTATGAACACTGTTTCTGAGACCTGCTTCACATCTGTGTTTCATGGAGTTGACCAGCTTCTATCCCCTGTCAACAGGTTTTTCAGTCCAGGTCCTTTGGACCACAGTCTACAGTTCCTCTGCACTTCTTGGTTTTTCCTCAGAAACAGTATTTTTGACGTCACCCCACAGGTTTTCTGTTGGATTAAGGTCCTGGAATTGGACTGGACTCTCCATAACATTAATGTTGTTGGTCTGGAACCAAGATGCTGCTGACTTGTTTCCTCTTCGTCATAGGATAACATGACCTCTTCAAGTACATTGATGTGTTCACATTGATCCCTGATCCTGGTTTGTGATCAACAGACCCAAGAAACATCTCCACATCATGATGCTCCACCAGGCTTCACTGTCTTCACAGTGGACTCACAGGTAACTTCAGACCAAGACCGATGATCAATTTTGTGAACGTATCATCTGATCAAAGGCCGCATGTTCTGGACACTCGGGTGAGGAGAGGAACAGAACTGTAAACTGATCACCATCTGGTGGTGAGTTGAATCAGAGGGTGTGGGAGGAGTTCGGAGCAACCATGGAGAAGGACTTTCGGTCTGCACCAAGGTGCTTCTGGCGGACCGTGAGGCACCTCAGGAGGGGAAAATGGGGAACCATCCAAGCTGTCTACAGTAAGGATGGGACTCTGCTGACCTCAACTGAGGATGTAATCCGGAGCTGTAAGGAACACTTTGAGGAACTCCTGCATCAGACCAGAGCACCCTCTATAGGGGCAGAGCTGGAAGATGATGGAGGATTATCATCAATTTCCCTGGTGGAAGTCACTGAGGGAGTCAAACAACTCTGCAGTGGTAAGGCCCCGGGGGTTGATGACAGAGCCTATGGTGTGGCAAAGTGGGGCGGTGGTCCCCATATTTGAAAAAGGGGACCAGAAAGTCTGTGCCAATTACAGAGGCATCGCACTACTAAGCCTCCCTGGTAAAGTTTATTCCAGGGTGCTGGAAAGGAGGGTTTGGCTGATAGTCGAACCTCTGACTGAAGAAAACAATGCTGGTTCCGTCCTGGTCGTGGAACAACCGACCAGCTCTTCACTCTCAACGTCAAGTACCTTGACGTCTTGTTCATGAGTGAGGGGACAATGGAGCGTGAGATTGGTTGGAGAATTGGCGCAGCAGGGGCGGTGTTGCAATCGCTCTACCGTACTGTTGTGATGAAAAGGGAGCTGAGCCAAAAGTCAAAGCTCTCGATCTACTGGTCAATCTTCATTCCTACTCTCACCTATGGTCATGAGAGTTGGGTCATGACCGAAAGAACTAGATCACAAGCCGCTGAAATGGGCTTCCTTAGGAGGGTGGCTGGTGTCTCCCTTAGAGATAAGGTGGGAAGTTCGGTCATCCGTGGGGAGCTCAGAGTAGAGCTGCTGCTCCTTCGCGTTGAAAGTAGCCAGCTGAGGTGGTTCGGACATCTAGTACCAGGTACATCCATCTGGGAGGAGACCCCGGGGAAGACTCAGGACGAGGTGGAGAGATAATATGCCTCGGGATCTCCCAGTCAGAGGTGGTCAATGTGTCACAGGAAAGGGAAGTCTAGGGTCCACTGCTAGACCTCTTGCCCCCACGACCAGATACTGGATAAGCAGTTGAAGATGAGATGAGATAAAAGAAAATTAAAGTGAATGCCGACCTTGACGCTTTAAAACAAAATCAAAACAAAACATGGAAATGTGCGCACAGCTGTTTGTGGTGCACAGCCGTTTGAGGTTGGAGCGGCTATGCGCACCCGCACATGTATGTTCCAGCCTCACGTGGCCGGAATGGAACACCTCTTGCATACTGGAGACTGGAGGGTAAATTGCGTTGCACTCAACTGGAGGTTTGCTGCCTCACCTGCAGAGGGCTTATTATCATGACCTCATGAGCATAAACAAGCTGAATCCCAAATTCCTGCTCAAGACTGCAGCCAAACTTAGTTCATCAAAGCAAAAGCACAGAAATGATTTGTGCAGTGACAAGAAGCTGCTTCCAGGACTAAGAGGCAACAGTCCTCCACTGTTTGATAAATTACTATGCGGAAGACACAGTTGACAGGTTTCAAAATGAGTGGGAGCAAAAAGGGGACATTTGGACTCACTGCTGTCGTAAATTGGCTCTGACAAGACAGGCTCAAGGCGTCGGGAGAATCCTCCATCACTGTCGAGCAGAAAGGCTGTGAACATAAGGCGGACCACACTGAGGTCCATGTCTTTAGCCTGTAGAGATGCTGCAGAGCTGATGGCGGCATGCTGGACGTCTGCAGACAGAGACAGCAACAAGGTCACAGACAGATGTCAGGTCAGTGAGGAAAATCATGACTATTTCAAGGTCCCTTCTGTGTCTCAGAGCGTGAGGACACAGAGAGCAAACAGCAGAGTTAAAAATATTTTTAAAGTTTTCTTTTCTTTCAAACTCTGTGAGTGTCCTCACTGTGTTTAAACTAAAAACATAACTACAAATGCATTACAACAAATACTAATGCTTTTCTTTTCTTCCAAATACACTTGAAGTCTCTGAGAAAGACATGAAGTAAGTTCTTACCTCTGAAATTAGGTCACACTATCCACATAAATACACAACTTCTCCATTCTACCTCCTCAGAGACTACAAACCAGGGGCGGATCCAGACGGAAGGAGGGTGTTGTGGGGATGGGGGAGATGTGCCCCTCAACACCCCTCACTTAAAGGTCCACTTTTGAAGACATTTTTTGATACTAATAGAATACTACTAGTAGTATTTATAACTAGAAGCACTCAGAGAGTGCAAACCTCTGCCAAGGCCATGGGGTCACTGGCGCCATAACATCTACACGCCGTGGAATCATTGAACCTAAAAAAGTGTAACAATGATGTTTGCTCAGTAGTAAAAAAAGTTTCATCTGCTGTGACTGGATAGCATGTATCCTTAGCGCTTGGCATCACAGTTTATTGCAACTTGCACCTTTCCCAGAAGCTACTGTCATCTGAGCACGGATATTGATATTGCATGTGCTTATAGACAAAAACAAATAAGAGACAAAATTAAATTTATTATTCAACTAAACTGCAAATATATGAATTTTTTAACATTTATGAAACACTTCTCTAAACAAGGCCATAGGGTCACAGGGCCATAGGAGATTCCCTCCTTGGCACAGTGATCTATTTATTTTTGTCTCTTTCTCTAAAATTGTATATAATAATTAGATTATTAATATATAAACAAAAATAAATTTAAGAAATATTACAATTTGAAAACAAATGACCCGAACGTGATGACAGCTGCAACTGTTTAATGCTAACTTTTAACATTGAAAATGCCATAGATATGCTAACGCGTTAGCATCGGGATACAGATCGTGATCCCGATCACCACTAAAATTTAATCACTTGTTCCTCTTGTCATTTCCAACCACTCCACAAAATTTCATCAAAATCCGTTTAAAACTTTTTGAGTTATCCTGCTGACAAACAGACAAACAAACAAATGCGACCGAAAACATAACCTCCTTGGTGGAAGTAATAATATTTTTACAACTAAAATGTTTAAATCAGTATTACTCTGGCCTGAGTTTTACTACAGTTCTACTCTGTGTAACTGATGAGCTACTATATAAAAATAAGTTTACGTAATTTAACTTTTCTACACAGCTACATAACTAATGTCTGAGCTCCAGAATTACTGGGTCTGTTTGAGGTTTGATGAACAGATAAACTCCTTCTGGCTGAAGTAAAGTCCTTCCTCAGTAGACGAGATCTTCAGACAGCCATTCATGCTTTCACCAGCTCCAGACTTGATAACTGTCATGCTCTTTATGCTGGTGCAAACCAGGAGTGAGCATATTACACCTGTACTGTAATCACTCCACTGGCTTCCAATTTGTTTTAGAACTGATTTTAAGATTTGAATGTTTTAATGAGGCAAGGGGTGGTGGCCAAGTGGTTAGTGTGTTTGGTTTCAGTGTGGAAGGTTCCTGGTTCAAACCCCACCCCTGCCACATTTCTCCATGTAATGTGGAGTTGTGTCAGGAAGAGTATCCGGCGTAAAACTGTACTGTTCCATCACGTCCCCTCCACACCTTTATCCCAGCGTGTGCCGTACTGTTCCATCACGTCCCCTCCCTACCTTTATGCCAGCGGGTATCATACTGTTCGATTATGTCCCTGCACACACCTTTATCCCAGCGTGTGTCGTACTGTTCCATCACGTCCCCTCCCTACCTTTATGCCAGCGGGTATCATACTGTTCGATTATGTCCCTGCACACACCTTTATCCCAGCGTGTACCGTATTGTTCCATCACGTCCCCTCCACACCTTTATCCCTGTGTGTACCGTACTGTTCCATCATGTGTCCTCCAAACTCTCAATCAACTTCATTCAAAACTTTCTCCTTGAATCTGTTTTTCAGGCATTCTGCTTTTAAGCCATTTTATCCTCGACACTGCTGAGTCTGCTCTTACCAAACGAGCCATCACATCCTAAAACAAAACTTACAAACTTACCCCAAACACACACACACACACACACACACACACACACACACAAACAAAAGGTTGAGATGTGTTCAGTGGGACTCACCGGTGAGTTCACGCGGTACTCTGACTTCCCCTTGTAGGCCGTCGATTTCAGGATGGATGGAGACTCCACAGTTGTATCCCATCTTGAAGGCCTCCAGCATCCTCTCCTCCAGAGTCTTCACCACATTCTTCTTGGTCACATGAAGGATCCCCAAGTTCGGAAAACTAAAAACACACCACAGACCCTTAAACATGGAGCTGTTCAGGTTTAAGAGCATTCTGTACAACTCCTCCAGTGGGTGTGTCCTGGCATTCTGCCAGGCCCCCGGAAATGACCATAGAACAATGACATCACGACAGTACTCCAGAACATTATCATGACCAGGTACAGTGGAATGAGGACATCATCTAGAATCATCTCAACTTTCTTATGTGAAGCACAAACCAAACTGACCAATGAGAAAAGAGGATGAGAATGTCATAAATTCAGCAAATACAAAGGTCTCAGTATCAGAGCAGAACCAGACCCAGTCAGCCGTTAATACAGTACCAGGTTACAGAGGTTCCAGCATCAGAGCAGAAGACAATGGAGGATCTACAGAAGTGCTAAAGGTCAAGTCTAAGACTGGGGTGCACTCTGTGTCCCAGGTTCAACATCAGACTATTTCTCAGGATTCTGCACTCTGGATGGAGGACTTGCAGACAGGAGCCAGACAATCTGATCCTGAAGTGTAACCAGGGACTGATGTTCACAGAAGCCATTTGATCTCAGAAAAGGTTATGTTTGGCAGCGTGCCAAACACACACACACACATATATATATATATATATATATATATATATATATATATATATATAAGTTAAAAAGAAAACAGAAAACAACTAAAGTCCACTTACGGGTCCGGAACAGCGCATAAAATCTGTATAGGGTTGGGTCGGTAAAACCTTCTGTGGGCGGGCCGTAAAATTCTGGGATAAACGCCTTCCCTTATTGCACACGGGAAATATTAAAAAACGGTTGGAGCAGAAACATGATAACAGCGGAGTTAAAACGTGGTAACAGCTGAAGTGCGGTGGTGTGAATGTGTATGACTGAGAGTGTCTCGGCATCGACATTAACGCTTGTCCGATTGTCCGGGACAAGTGTAAAATGTGATCGGACAAGTAATAGCTCTAAATCTTTGTCCGACCGGACAAGTGGCTTTTTTTTTTTTTTTGGTTTAAAACATTCAAATTCTTCTCGCACCTCGCGAGAAAGTGTCTTCGGTTTTTCCTGCCACTCTCCACGCAGCGGACAATCAGAAAACATGATAACACAGGGTTCTCCTCAGACAATGGAACAACGGCGCCGTGCCACAGTGTTCTGACAGCGCCGTCACACTCTGCCCTGCTATCAAGTAGTTTTTCTAAAATTCAGAACAGAATGTCTTTTCTAAAACCTCCGAAACCAGGCCAGATACCAGGGAAAACAACAGTCAAACGCAAAGCATCAACCACTGCAAGTGTAGAAGCTTCAAAGAAGAGGTATGAAGAGAAAGGAAGAGAGAGGAAGTTTGTGAGTAGCTGGACACAGGATTATCTGTGGCTGGGGCACAAGGAAGAGGACAACACAATATACTGCCATGTCTGTCAGGATTTTCCTTCAATTGCGGACCAGTAAGGCATGTTTTAAATGTTGAAATAAAATAATTTGATTTGCTTTATAAAATACATACTGGCAAATGATCATGCATTGAACAGTGATGAATTCAGAAAACACACAGGAGAGAAGCAAATGCATATTGGCATTTACCAATTATTTTAATTTTTTCCCCAATTATGAACAATCGCAGGAGAGAAACATTATGAACTATGTCTCGGTTAACAGATTAAAAGGCTAGAGGCTATGCATGCAATAAAATTTATTTTTTGGAAATTCAATTTTACGACCCACACAGGAGAGAAGCAATTTATGAAAAAGTGTAATTTCAGTCCTTCCACAGTAGCATGCCCCCAAACACCCCTAGGTGACACAAAACACTGACAAGTACACTAAAAAGCTTAATGTCAATGCCTGCATTTAATGAACAGTGTTATGTGGGAAACGTTAAATTAACTTTACCAATTAAATTCAACATTTTATTTTTTCGAGTGTGGTTTGTTTTGGAAATAAAATTGTGATTAAAACACTCCAGCCAGAGAGCAGAGCAGAGGGTTGTATGATATGTGGACGGAATGTACGTGCAAGTGAAAGTTGGATTAAGAATGCTGGAAATTTGAAAGTGCATGTTTGGGTTGGTGGATGCAGGTGGACGACAGTAAAACATGGTTGCCAATTGTAACCTGTTTATAGAGCTCCTGCTGGGAGCATTAATATTGGTGAGGGTGAATTGGCAGCAATGTACAAGCAACAATTAATAATAAGTCAATATTTTGATCATCCTGTGTTTTAATTGGGACAAGATAAACTTTCATGAGGTGCTTCTAACCCCTGCTGTAAATTAAGCAAAAAGCTGCGGACTTTCTTATTAAATGCATGAATGAACGATGAAGCACTTATTATTATCTGATGCATGCAGATTTTGTTAGACGTGCAATGATAGAGATTATTTGGACAACTTTTCACGTGACTACTGTCCATCGTGGCCCATGTTTATTCCTGCAAACTAAACATTGTTTGTGTATCTGATCCTGTCCTTGTTCAATTTTTCATTTATTTCTATTTATTATTGGAGTTTAAGCACTGATTGATCCAACAGATCTATTTTGAGATAAATTACTAAAAAGATACTTCAATTCACTTTCAATGATCCTGCAAATTTGATGTTCTGTGCAATTAAAACTGTTTTGATATGACATCTCTTAATGGGTGTTCCCCTACCCCTTGGAACCCCTGCCCAGTTGATATCCTTTCTCAGGCGTGTATGGAAGGCTGCATACCCATGACGGGTAAGATCCCATCTTAAACACTGGGACAAGCTAAGGCAGGCACAGTCACAATTACTCGACCTTGTCTCTGTGACACTCTGACTCACTAGGATATGAGGGTACGACACTGGGGTACTGTGGTGGGGTCAAATTTGCCCGTATGCCTACATGGTAGGCAGTGCATTGATTTGATTGGAGTATTGGATCATTGTCAGGAATTGAATTGTCATATTAAGATCGGCCTGAATTGGAGACCATGCCTTAAAGTGTTCACCTCAGATAACTGAGGTAGCAAGGGGGATATGAAGGATATATAACTCATATGCACATAATAATCGATATTAATTAATGCTTATCAATCATCCAATCAATCAATTTTGTTGGTGGTTCTTGTAAGAAACATCCTGAAAGGTACCAACACTACAGGCTACGCAGCAGTCTCCTCTGACAAAATCTTTATGCTTTACTAAGCCTTTATGCTCTATCTTTACCTATTCTGTCAGCACAGGCTGCAGAGCTCATAGCCTTGACCGAAGCCTACAAGTTAATGAAGGGAAAAAGGGTGACAATATATACTAACAGTCAGTATGCATTTTCGATGGTTCATGTTTTTTCGAAATAATCGCGGCATGATTAACTCTATAGTTAAACCTGTGCTGCATAAAGACCTGCTCTTAGCACTGTTGGAAGCGGTGCAACTACCATCTGCAATAGCAATTTGCATGTGTGCTGCACACACTACAGCACAAGACCCTGTTTCTCGTGGTAATCGTTTTGCTGATGCCACAGCCAAACAAGCTGCTCAAGGGGGATTTTTGACATTCACTGATAATGTAAAGCCTCTTGATACTACTGTTTTGAAAGACATGCAGCAGTCAGCACCCGAATTTGAAAAAGCCTTGTGGAAGTGACATGGTGCTTCTGTGAATGATGGGATTTACACGTGCCCTTTGCACAAACCAATATTTCTACATAGTCTTTTTAAGTGGGCGGCTGTTTTGAGTCATGGGCCGTGCCACGTCTTAACAGGGGGGGATGATAAGACTAGCGGAACAGCACTTCACTACTTATGGCTTTAATAACTATTTAAAAAAAATTTTGTTGTGCCTGTTTGATTTGTGCAAAGCATAACCCACAGGGCAATGAGCGACCACGCAGAGGTCAATTTCCACAACCCAAATATCCATTCCAAACCATACATATGGATTTCATTGAATTGTCACAATGTGAGGAGAAGAAATACTGTTTAGTGATCACTGATGCATACACTAAGTGGGTTGAAGTTTTCCCCACAAAACATGCAGATGCTGAAACATTGTACAGTGACAATGGTTCACATTTTGTAAATAGAAACATTCAGTATTTGACAGATCATTTGAAAATAAAAGCAAACAACACACTCAAAGTGCAGGTTTAGTGGAAACAACAAATGGGACAATTAAAAGTAGGCCCAGAAAATGCATGGAAGAAACAGAAAAAAATTGGGTTTATTGTTTAGATTTGGTGAAATTATACATGCATATAACACCCAGCTTAGAGACTGGACTTACGCCATTTGAAATTCTGTACGGCAGGCCCTATAGGTTCCTAGACTTACAGAAAATAATGGGGCCTGACAGTGAAGATGAGGGATTAGTTGCTTATATGAGATGAGTGTTGTCCCACAAAAATATCATACACGCTAACAAGATACTAGACTCTCCTATTTCTGTGCAGGACCCTGAGAATCCAATAAAGATTGGCGATTGGGTGCTGATAAAGAACTGGTCATCTCCGAAGTGGGAGGGTCCATCCCAAGTGCTGCTAATCACCCCCACTGCAGTGAAAATTGCAGAGAGGTCATCTTGGGTGCATCTATCTCACTTGCAAAAGACAAAGATATCTGAAAGATACTGAACTGGACAAGGAAGACGACGTGTAACAGTGTTGGCTGACGGCCTATACAGGTCCAGCAACAGCTGGAAGCGTGTCTGACAACTAAGAGAGGGTGACCAGAGTGTGATCAGAGAACAAAGATAAAGATAAAGTTGAACCAGAAAAGACACCCAAGCTCATCTAGGGTCCTGAAGCAGACGAGAAACCAGCTAAAACTGAGGAGAATCCTAACAACACAAGCCAGGATAAGAAGCAGACGGACTACAAGCTTGAAATAGAGCACAGAAGCAGACGTGACCAGACCAGGAAGAGAAGCCGACGAATCTGATTCTTTGAGAACAAGAGACAAGGAAATCCTGTTCCATTCCTGTGTACCTGTGTTTAAAGAAACGTCAAGAACAGGACACAGGATAGAGCACACGACACATTATTGTACTTCCAATGGCAGCATACACTGATGATAGTACAGATTTATGCATTACATCTGAAGGGAAACAACATAAAACGAGTTCCTGATTCCCTCAGTCCCCAAACCCAGAATTGCTGGACTGAGACTCTGAACTGTCACCTTCAGTCCCAAGCCCAGAACTGTTGAACTGAAATTCTGAACTGTCACCAAAGAAAGAAGACATCTCCTCTAAGAGCAGAACTGTTGTCTCTCTCCTTGAAAAGAAAAAAAAAAAGAAAAAAAAAAAGGGAAAAGCGAGAGAGAGAGAGACATATCAAAAGGCTGCTCAAAGACTGTTTTAGCTATGGAAAGATTTGCTGATGGCTAACATTGCTTCCTCTGAAAGTAAGATTTTGATGTTTCTATAAATATGACCGGGCCACTGATGGAGGTGGTGGCTTTGTGATGATGGGGATATAGACATTAACATTGATAAACAGGGGGGAAATGTTAAAGAATTCTAAAGATACTTATCAATTATTAATGTCTTTGATTCTGTCTTTCATATATATATATATTTTACTTAATATTACTTTCCAAGATAACCACTAAACTGCTCACACGGTAAAATGACCTTTTGCTGACTTGAGGAGTGTGAGAGCATAAATCTTGTTTAACTGAGCACAGATGTACATTCTAAATTAACAGACCAACCTTGAGTAAGATCGTCACGGCCTGCACACTAGCCCAGGGCTGGCGTTCTTTTGTTTCATATCTGAGAACAACTATATCTGTCTGAGAACAGACCGTGAGATGCCCGAGGTGGAGAGTCATAAGAATTTCATATCAATGCATATCAATGTGAGAACAGACTGTGTGTCTTCAACATGTTGTGTGTTGTCTTTTACATATGCCTGTATGCAAACTTGTTTCAATAAATTCAGGGGGTGAGTGGGTGGGCCCTTCAGAGCTGACTGGCGAGTGGTGATGAGGGTCATGCCCGCTCACTCTCTCTCCTGATCAGGAAAGAAATTCAGTGTTTCCCGTGTGGTCATTCTCTGTAATAATTTGAGCTGTACCAGGATCTACCCTGACATTTCATGGTCTACCCTGACAACTGGTTACAAAGCAGACCTATTACTCTGATTTGATCAACAAAAACAAGCATAACTCAAAGTTCTTGTTCAACACGCTGGCAACACTTATTCATGGAAAACCAACTGTAGTTTGCTCTCCTTTTACAGCACAAGATTTCCTGGATTACTTTGAGAAGAAAATAGAAGACATTAGGTTAAACATATCCCAGCATGCCTTAACCCTGCCACTACACTCTACTACTGAGGTGGGCACCATTACTGAGGTATTAGCTAGATTTACAGAATTTGATAGTATCTCACTAGGCATGCTGACAAAACTCGTAATGTCAACAAAAATCACAACCTGTTTTTTTGATCCTCAACCAACAAAACTGTTTAAGGACCCGTGGCCCACTCTTGGGCCGACTGTGCTGGAAATTATTAATCTTTCTTTAATTTCTGGATCTGTTACGAAATGTTTCAAATCTGCAGTGATTAAACCATTACTTAAGAAACCTAATCTTGACCCTAGTGTATTGAAAAACTATCGGCCGATATCAAATCTATCATTTTTCTCTAAAATTCTGGAAAAAGTGGTGTCACGGCAGTTCGTGACTATCTTACTGAGAATAATCTCTTTGAGCCACTGCAGTCTGCTTTTACAAAATATCATTCCACAGAGACGGCTCTCAAAAAGTGGTGAATGATCTTCTGCTTACAATGGATTCGGACACCGCTAGGGTTCTGGTGCTGTTAGATCTCAGTGCTGCATTTGATACCGTGGATCATAATGTTCTACTTGATAGGCTGGAAAATCATTTTGGGCCTACTGGGAGTGCCCTTGCATGGTTGACGTCATACTTGACCAGTTGTTCTCACTGTGTTTTGTGCAGTAACACTATCTCTAACCTTAGTGACATGAAATTTGGGGCTCCACAGGGGTCTGTCTTAGGCCCCCTGCTTTTCTCCCTTTATATAGCACACCTTGGGCACATACTGCGGTGTTTTTGGGTTACCTTTCACTGCTATGCTCATGATATTCAGTTGTACATGCCGATAACTGCTGGTAATCTCATTCACATGAAATCCTTATAAGATTGCCTTGCATCAGTGAGAAGTTGGATGTCTAGAAACTTCCTACTTTTAAACTCTGATGAGACTGAAATGATGGTTCTTGGTCCAGTGAGACATCTGCATCAATTTGACCAGTTTATGCTCAGCCTAGGCTCGTGTGTAATACATCACACTGACAAAGTGAGGAAACTTGGACTAATTTTTGATCCTACATTGTCCTTTGACCTCCACATTAGAAATATTACGAGGACTGTTTTTTTCCATCGGCGAAATATAACGAAGATTCGTCCCATCCTGTCTATGGCTGATGCTGAGACCCTGAACCATGTGTTTTATCTCTTCTAGATTGGACTACTGCAATGTTCTATTTTGTGGTTTACTGCAGTCCAGCATTAGGGCTCTCCAACTGGTTCAAAATGCTGCAGCCAGACTTTTGACACGAAGCAGAAAGTTCAACCAGATTACACCCATTTTGGTATCTCTTCACTGGCTTCCTGTCCCAGTGAGATCAGATTTTAAGGATCTGCTTCTAGCCTATAAAATTGTTCACGGACTGGCACCTCCCTACTTAGCAGACCTAATTAAACCCTACATACCAGCCCGGGCTTTGCTTTCTCAGGGTGCAGGACTACTTTCTGTCCCTAGGGTGAATAAGAAGTCTGTGGGTCACAGAGCTTTCTCTTAACATGCTCCTGTTCTGTGGAATGATCTCCCTGTGTCAATAAAACAGTCAGATTCTGTAGAGACTTTCAAGTCCAGACTTAAGATGCACTTATTTTCCCTTTCGTATGGCTAGCATACGTTTACGCTTTTTACTCTTTTAATTATTTTTCTTAGGAAACGGAGCGTGACGCGGCATCAACTTTATCTAAATTCTGGGTCTTTTAGTGAAGCTTAGGGCTAGTGGCCAGTGATCACCTTAGTATTTCCAGTTTTTCTTGTTGTTTAATGCTGACAAATTATACTGTATTGCTTGTCTTTCTGATGCCTGATTCTGTTTTTTCTCTCTGTTTAAGGTGCAGCTCCATCCAGAGATGGGTGTGGTATTTGTGCTGGAGACCCTCCTGTCCTGTGCACCAACTGCATTTCCTGTATATTCATTTTGTGAATTGTTTTGTAATTTATGTCTGTAGCATGGCCCAAGCGGAGGGTCACTCCTTTGAGTCTGGGCTGCTGGACGTTTCTTCCTCAGAGGGAGTTTTTCCCTTACCACTGCTGCTCTGGGGGTTAGTAAGGTTAGACCTTACTTGTGTGAAGCGCCTTGAGGCAACTCTGTTGTGATATGGCGCTATATAAATGAAAATAAATGGAAAATTGAAACTGAAGCGTCACTGCTGAGATCAGTGAATGGCTCTACAAGTTCCACACTTTGACCACATACAGAGACACTTCTGATGGACAAGTCCAGGGCATCACTAAAAGTCTGGATCTTAGTCACTATTTTGTATGAATCATTGAACTAATCGATGGGTGTGTCTGTGCCTTACTCCACCCACTGGGGTCCTCAACATGGAGGCACCTGTGTGCTGCATCATAACCAGAAAAATGGTCATGATGCATTCTTCTGGTCCACATGGACAAAATATCTTATGGACGTAACAGCAGTTCTATGAGCGTGTGTGGAACCTCCTATACCTCGTGTGTGTGTGTGCGTGCGTGTGTGTGTGTGTGCGCACGTGCGCAATAACAGTGAAGCTGCCTGCAGACTTTAAAAACTGTCTGAACATGTGCACAGTCTGAGACACAAACAAGCCCTCAGCCATGTGTTAGCACCTTAATGTGGAGTCTTTGGGCGGCAGGTCGGCGATACAGATTCCTTTGTCACATTGTTTGCCCACCAGGCTGTGAGCGTGTAGGTGAGGGAGGGGAGTGAAGGCCGTCACCAGCTGGACCACCACTCGGGCCGGACCCTGGTAGTTACAGACCTGAAATGTGCACACAGGCTCAGTGCCAAAAGACATTCACATTGTACAACAACACAAACACAAACAGCAAAAGTACCCAGCAGTCGCACGCCTGCCCTCAGTCTGATGTAGTGCTGTCAGAGGTCAGGGGTCAAGTGACCCCCACCCGCAACCCTGAGCCTCATTGTGCATTCCTGGTCTAATGTTGCTCCAGCTTTAAAAAAAAAAATTATGGCGGCTGCAGCAGACTTGGACACGAAGGAGGATTCAAATGGCACCTGTGAAATTTCGGAGCTGCCTCGAATGCCTCATACAGCAATCGCCACAACCATTTGGCCACAGCACATGCACTGTACATTTGCATGTCACATGTACGGAAAACCATTCAAATGGCAGGGAAATGTCCTGTGGAAACCACAAGTGAAAAAGCAAGGGAACAGCTGAAGGGGCTTACCATGTTATTGCCAAATAAATCAAATCAAAAGATGCACACCCACAAAACACTGCTGTAAATCACAGTGTCACAGGACGAGGCTGGTGCAGCACATGGATGAGGGCTGTGCAGATCTCAGAGCTGAGGACAGAAGGGTCATGTAAGCAGCAGAGTATATTCTGGACATTAACATGAGGAAAGGACAGTGGATCCAGAAGGGACATCATTCTGCACTCAGTGCGCCTTCCACACTTTCATTCGTTTCGTGTGTCCCCCAACCGTGGAGCTACACTTGGATTTTTATTATTTATTTATTATTGTTTCCAGGGCTGCGCCTTCCACACTATGTCTTTTCACATAATAATATCTGAAGACTATGTGCAAACATGTCATCATTTCAGCCGCGAGTGGCTTAAGACATCCATGAGAGTGTCGCGCAGCATTTGAGCAGCACTCATGCGATATGTATGCAGAAATGTTCGCCACAAGTCCGTGCAAAATATGGCTGACATTCAGGCAACGTGCGCCGACATGTAGTTTGTATCACTTCAGTGAGATACCAACTGCAAAACTGTCACTCCTTTGACTGTTTGGTCGCCATCTGGTGTCTCCAACAGTCGTAGTCCAGTGAGACAGAACTCTTGGTGTCCACATCTGACAACCAGACAGTAAGACAGGAAGCACCAGGACCCTAAAGACTTGGACCTTCGTTCTACTGCAAAAATATCAGCATCACCAAATGCTTCTGACCTGACCTCTTGACTCCATAAGACCTTCCCAGGTGTCTCTGGATCTCAAAGTCAGAGGACCTAGAGACATGAACGTCTCTGGGTTTCTTCCTCAGAGGGAGTTTTTCCTTACTACTGCTGCTCTGGGGGTTAGTATGGTTAGACCTTACGTGTGTGAAGCGCCTTGAAGCAACTTTGTTGTGATCTGGCGCTATATAAATGAAAATAAATTGAAAATTGAAATTGAAGCATCACTGCTGAGATCAGTGAATGTCTCTACAAGTTCCACACTTTGACCACATACAGAGACACTTCTGATGGACGAGTCCAGGGCATCACTAAAAGTCTGGATCTTAGTCGATGTTTTGTATGAATCATTGAACTAATCGATCACTGTTCTGGGTTTTTGTTTGTTTGATTGATTGGTGGATCCTTTGGGGTTTGTTGCCTGTCAGAAATCTTGAGCGATTCTTTGGAATAAAGAGGCGAGGAAATGTTGATGTGGCCGGAGACTTCGTGTCTGAGTTCAGCAGGCTGTTGTGCCGGTACACCGTTGAACCTTTCCACAGGGACAGGAAGCTGTTGC
This sequence comes from Thalassophryne amazonica, assembly GCF_902500255.1. NCBI lineage: Eukaryota > Metazoa > Chordata > Actinopteri > Batrachoidiformes > Batrachoididae > Thalassophryne > Thalassophryne amazonica. The sequence goes on along the minus strand of NC_047113.1, from coordinate 77,699,939 downwards.
AGCAGAGTGGCGGCGGCTCAGCTGTGGTTTCGTTTCAAGTCAGCAGCTTCAGATGCAGCTGATACAAAGCAGTTTGGCGATTTTTCCGCTGCAGATCATAAAACGATTTATTTTTTCCAAACACAGATGACTCACTCCCACAACACATTTCACTTAAAGAAAAACAGCAGCAGGCATCACTTTTCCTAAACATCTACAAGTCATGATTCGCTTATCAGCACCATGTTTAATAATCTGTCTGTAATCTGACCAACAACAGTAAAAATCAACTCAATCAATAAATAGTGTCAATCAGTTTCTTAGTTGGCCAGGTCCATTCTGGGAGCAGCCAGGTGAAAGGTGGGCATGTCCTTGACTTTCTCCAGCCACTTTTCAAACATCAGGTGTGGCTTCAGGGTTCAAGTAAGTTTCACTTTAATGGTGGCCAGAGTCTCCATAAGGTCACCTGAAGAAGAATATATATATATGTGTGTGTGTGTGTGTGTGTGTGTGCGTACGGCCTGCCACAGTGCGCACACACACACACACACACGCGCCCACTTCCTCTTCCTGGCTGGCTCAGCAAATAGAATTTCTCTGAGACTGTGTTGTGTGTCTCTGGCTATTTCCTGTCTCAAACTCATCACTTGAATCAGTTTTGTCAACTTGAACATTCCAGTCTGGTGGAGTTCACAGGATCCAAAAGATCCTCCACAGAGACCTGGTACCAAAGATATCCAGTCCTCACCGGAGGTCACTGGTTAGAGTCTCCGGGTTTGCGGCTGTGCTGGATCCAGACCAAGAGCCGCGCTTTCACTGACTTCCTGGACTTGTTTATCAGAAGTGCATCTGTGTGCGCTGAAAGTGGCATTCACGTATCTGGAACCACAGCTTCTGAGGTCGGGTTACAGTTTCCCAGTTTGGTCCTCAGGACCCAAAGTACTGCAGTTTGTCCATTTGTCCCTAAAACAATTAGATCAGCCAGGTGTGTTCAGCAAATCAAGAGTTTGCTTCATTTGGTCATGCCACATTTCACTTGGTGACTTCTGACCCCATTGTCTTGTTCACTAATATTTCAAAGAGGTCACAGTCTTATGATCTAGTCTTTCCATCAGCAACAGACTCCTGTCACGCTATGTAGAAAGTCTTCCCAGGTAAGAACCGGACACTAGAAAGTCTTCCCAGGTAAGAACCGGACACACAGATCAGGCGCTTTTTAGCTGCCATGTCTGTCTGGAACATGAACTATGAGCAGAAGGTTCCTGGTTCAAGCTCGCTCACTCTCCATGTAATGTTGAGTTGCATGCGGAAGGGCATCCTGCATAAAACGTGTGCCAGATAAACATCTCAATCTGCTGTGGTGACCCCGAGTGGAAAAAAAGGAAAAAGCTGAAAGAACCACTGTGAAGAGTGAAGTCAGTAAGTACTAGTTCACCTCCATCAAGGACACCGTCACTTCCTCCACTTTATTTTTAGCTGCTTTTTGTCAGTGTTCCAAACCACAGAGAGGCATTTGTTCCACACCAACTAAACAAATTGGCACGTCAGGCGGATGGTTTTGAGTTCTTTTCCACAAAAAAGCATGAACCTCTAGATTTTTGCCAAAGCTCCAGTTCTGGACTCAGCTCCAGCTTTATTTGCTGGTTGTTGATTGACATGCACCAGACCCCAAGTGGGTGGAGCTACTGCACTGTTGACTACTGATTGGTTACCCGTTACGCTTCTGCCTGCTAATGCACTCACACACACTCACAGGAATTCTTTCTGTCATCTTTTGTTACGTTGGAATTGCGAGTTTAACCCAAAACCACTCAGAGATGCATTACCTTGACGGTCGGGTATGACTTCCTGTTCTTCTCACTACAAGCTCCGGGCAAACCGCCGTGAGATGGACCTTCACAGCCGTACCTGAACCGGAACCCCCTCTGAGTGACACACACACACACACCAATTTTTGTAAAGAACTCTGGCTTTTCTGTATTTAAAACAAAGTGAAAACAATTTTCTATGAAACAACATCAAACAAAAACAACTATGGGAAACATAAGTACACGTTCTCATTTGTCCAAAACAACCAAATCATCACTTTTACAGGGTCAGAGGATGAGCACATGAAGGTTCACCTCAGTTATATACAAACAGGCTGGTACTGTTCAGCAAACATGTGTTTCTCAAAAAAAAATGACTGAGGGAAGCCACCCAGACCACTCTGAAGGAGTTCTAGGCTTCTGCGGCTGCAGCTGGACAAATTTCACCATCAGCAGTTAATCGGCTTCATGATGGAACAAAGACGAAGCAGATCAAGGCTCCAGTCTGCCAAGGAGCCTCCTCAATACCTGCATTATTTTTACCCGATGCCAACAAATACGGCCATCGGTGAGTGCAAAGACTTTGTGTGTCTCCATCTGTCTGTCTGTGCTCAGCATGAGTCCAGTCCTGTTACCGCCAGAGTCTTCAAAATCACAGGGAACATTCTTGGGACACATACCATACACAAGTTCAAAGATGGCTAACCTTGACCAATTTTAAGAGGATAAAAAGTCACATTCTGTTTTATATCTTCATGTTATGAATCATGCAAATCAGTTTTTTTTTTTGTTTTTTTTTTAAAGGGGCAGGGGTTACAGCCAATCACTGAAGAGCGGCACCATGACGTCACTGGCTGGTCTCCAAATTGTTTTGTTTATGTGTAAATATAAAATGTTTCTCATATAATCTGTAAAAGCGAGCAAGAAATAAACACTTCTAAAGCTTAAAACACTGTTTTCGTAACCTGATAACACCTCTGGAGTAATTTACAAGACATTTCGTGGACATTAGCATGCACGCTAACTTAAAACTAACTTCCGCTCTTGTCAAAAGCTCACGTATGCATACATGCACGCCCTCCTGCACGCACCATTAAAACGTAAACAAAATATTAAAGGATTATTAATGAGACTGCGAGGTCTGTACGGGGAAATATCAGACTGAGGTGTAAGTACGGGCCGAGCAACAGCGAGGTCCGTGTGAAAACCACAGAGGCCTGATATTCCCGTACAGACCGAGCAAGTGAGGTTAATAATTTGTTTATTATATGGCTATTTTATTCATATATATATATATATATATAAAAACATGCGAACACCTGAATATGAAAGCTGCTGATGGCTCGTAGACAGAGCTCATAATCAGAGTGTAAGTGAAGCCATTTACTTCAGCAGCAGAGGTGAAATTTACCTCCAAAAAAAAAAAAAAAAAGAAAAAAAAAAGAAGAACAACTTCACCTCTGCTGCTCACTTTAGAGTTCTGAAGCAGAGCTGAGCAGTGGCTCACCTCAGCTCACCTCCGAGCTGACAGCTGGTGTCATGACAGAACACCAGAGCAGCGCAGGAACATGCTAACAGATGGTCAAGGTCGTTAGCTGGTAGGCTTTCAATGTGTGTTTTTTTTAGATGCTGTTTAGATATTTATGGAGTACTTCATGTGCATTTTTAAGCTTCCTGGTTTGTAAAGAAAATACACATTTGGATCGAAAGAAAATATGAGTTTTGGACCGACTGTCATGGAAACCGGTCAGGATATAGGAAAGTATCTGGAAACCAGCCAATCAGAGTGAGCGTACCGTCACAGCCATACAATAAAGTTTATGATTGATTGATGGAGTTCATTCTGTAACATCAATATAAACATAGAGAGGTGAATGTATCAATGATACACTGATAACACAACAAAACATAAATGCTTATTTCCATTGTGTCCTTGTGAAATAATCTGAATTTAAAAGCAGGAAATTAGAGGTCATCCATGTCTTTATGTCTATAAGACATTCCTGCAGTTTAACTAATTGGTGTGTGTCCTCTGGCTTCATGGATAGATAAAGCTGGGTATCATCTGCGTAACAATGAAAATTTAAGCAATGCTTTCTAATAATACTGCCTAAGGGAAGCATGTATAAAGTGAATAAAATTGGTCCTAGCACAGAACCTTGTGGAACTCCATAATTAACCTTAGTCTGTGAAGAAGACTCCCCATTTACATGAACAAATTGTAATCTATTAGATAAATATGATTCAACCCACCGCAGCGCAGTGCCTTTAATACATATGGCATGCTCTAATCTCTGTAATAAAATTTTATGGTCAACAGTATCAAAAGCAGCACTGAGGTCTAACAGGACAAGCACAGAGATGAGTCCACTGTCTGAGGCCACAAGAAGATCATTTGTAACCTTCACTAATGCTGTTTCTGTACTATGATGAATTCTAAAACCTGAATGAAACTCTTCAAATAGACCATTCCTCTGCAGATGAGAGAAAAGGAAGGTTGGAGATTGGCCTATAATTAGCTAAGATAGCTGGGTCAAGTGATGGCTTTTTAAGTAATGGTTTAATTACTGCCACCTTAAAAGCCTGTGGTACATAGCCAACTAATAAAGATAGATTGATCATATTTAAGATCGAAGCATTAATTAATGGTAGGGCTTCCTTGAGCAGCCTGGTAGGAATGGGGTGTAATAGACGTTGTTGGTTTGGAGGAAGTAACTAATGAAAATAACTCAGACAGAACAATCGGAGAGAAAGAGTCTAACCAAATACCGGCATCACTGAAAGCAGCCAAAGATAACGATATGTCTTTGGGATGGTTCTGAGTAATTTTTTCTCTAATAGTTAAAATTTTATTAGCAAAGAAAGTCATGAAGTCATTACTAGTTAAAGTTAAAGGAATACTTGGCTCAATAGAGCTCTGACTCTTTGTCAGCCTGGCTACAGTGCTGAAAAGAAACCTGGGGTTGTTCTTATTTTCTTCAATTAGTGATGAGTAGTAAGATGTCCAAGCTTTACGGAGGGCTTTTTGTAGAGCAACAGACTCTTTTTCCAGGCTAAGTGAAGATCTTCTAAATTAGTGAGATTGCCATTTCCTCTCCAACTACGGGTTATCTGCTTTAAGCTGCGAGTTTGTGAGTTATACCACGGAGTCAGGCACTTCTGATTTAAGGCTCTCTTTTTCAGAGGAGCTACAAAAATGATCAGACAGAAGGGAGTTTTCAGGGAATACTGTTAAGTCTTCTATTTCCATACCATAAGTCAGAACAAGATCTAAGATATGATTAAAGTGGTGGGTGGACTCATTTACATTTTGAGCGAAGCCAATTGAGTCTAATAATAGATTAAATGCAGTGTTGAGGCTGTCATTCTCAGCATCTATGTGGATGTTAAAAATCGCCCACTATAATTATCTTATCTGAGCTAAGCACTAAGTCAGACAAAAGGTCTAAAAATTCACAGAGAAACTCACAGTAACGACCAGGTGGATGATAGATAACAACAAATAAAACTGGTTTTTGGGACTTCCAATTTGGATGGACAAGACTAAGAGTCAAGCTTTCAAATGAATTAAAGCTCTGTCTGGGTTTTTGATTAATTAATAAGCTGGAGTGGAAGATGCTGCTAATCCTCCCCCTCGGCCTGTGCTACGAGCATTCTGACAGTTAGTGTGACTCGGGGGTGTTGACTCATTTAAACTAACATATTCATCCTGCTGTAACCAGGTTTCTGTAAGGCAGAATAAATCAATATGGTGATCAATTATTATATCATTTACTAACAGGGACTTAGAAGAGAGAGACCTAATGTTTAATAGACCACATTTAACTGTTTTAGTCTGTGGTGCAGTTGAAGGTGCTATATTTTTTCTTTTTGAATTTTTATGCTTAAATAGATTTTTACTGGTTGTTGGTGGTCTGTGAGCAGGCACCGTCTCTACGGGGATGGGGTATTGGGGGGATGGCAGGGGGAGAGAGATTATAATAATTATGTATACAGTGAGGAAAATAAGTATTTGAACACCCTGTGATTTTGCAAGTTCTCCCACTTAGAAATCATGGAGGGGTCTGAAATTTTCATCTTAGGTGCATGTCCGCTGTAAGAGACATAATCCAAAAAAAAAAAAAAAAAATCCAGAAATCACAATGTATGATTTTTTTAATCATTTATTTGATGTTACTGCTGCAAATAAGTATTTCAACATCTGCCATTCAGCAGAAATTCTGGCCCTCAAAGACCTGTTAGTCCGCCTCTAAAAAGTCCACCTCCACTCCACTTATTATTCCAAATTAGAAGCACCTATTTGAGGTCATTGGCTGCATAAAGACACCTGTCCACCCCACACAATCAGTAAGACTCCAACTACTAACATAGCTAAGACCGAAGAGCTGTCGAAAGAAACCAGAGACAAAATTGAAGACCTCCACAAGGCTGAAAATGGCTACGGGGCAATTGCCAAGCAGCTTGGTGAAAAAAGATTAACTGTTGGAGCAATTATTAGAAAATGGAAGAAGCTAAACATGACTGTCAATCTCCCTCGGACTGGGGCTCCATGCAAATCCCACCTCGTGGCATATCAATGATCCTAAGAAAGGTGACGAATCAGCCCAGAACTGCACGGAAGGAGCTGGTCAATGACCTGAAGAGAGCTGGCACCACTGTTTCCAAGGTTACTGTTGGTAATACACTAAGACGTCATGGGTTAAAATGATGCATGGCACAGAAGGTTCCCCTGCTTAAATCAGCACACGTCCAGGCCCATGACCATTTGGATGATCCAGAGCAGTCATGGGAGAAAGTTATGGGGTCAGATGAGACCAAAATAGAAGTTTTTGGTCTTAATTCCACTCGCTGTGTTTGCAGGAAGAAGAATACTGAGTACCATCCCAAAAACACCGTCCCTACTGTGAAGCATGGGGGTGGAAGCATCATGCTTTGGGGGTGTTTTTCTGCACATGGGACAGGACCACGGCAATGTATTAAGGGGCCATGTATTGCAAGATTTTGGAGAACAACCTCCTTCCCTCAGCTAGAGCATTGAAGATGGATGAGTCTTCCAACATAACAATGACCCGAAGCACACAGCCAGGATAACCAAGGAATGGCTCCGTAAGAAGCATATGAAGGTTCTGGAGTGGCCAAGCCAGTCTCCAGACCTAAACCCAATAGAAAATCTATGGAGGGAGCTCAAACTCCATGTTTCTCAGCGACAACCCAGTAACCTGGCTGATCTAGAGAAGATGTGTGTTGGAATGGGCCAAAATCCCTGCTGCAGTGTGTGCAAATCTGGTGAAAAACTACAGGAAACGTTTGACCTCTGTAATTGCAAACAAAGGCTACTGTACCAAATATTAACATTGACTTTCACAGGTGTTGAAATACTTATTTGCAGCAGTAACATACAAATAAATTATTAAAAAAAATCATACATTGTGATTTCTGGATGTTTTTTTTAGATTATGTCTCTCACAGTGGACATGCACCTAAGACGAAAATTTCAGACCCCTCCATGATTTCTAAGTAGGAGAACTTGCAAAATCGCAGGGTGTTCAAATACTTATTTTCCTCACTGTATGTATGTATGTATATATATATATATATACATACATACATACATACAGTAGTGTTCAGAATAATAGGAGTGCTAAGTGACTAAAAGATTAATCCAGGTTTTGAGTATATTTCTTATTGTTACATGGGAAACAAGGTACCAGTAGATTCAGTAGAGTCTCACAAATCCAACAACACCAAGCATTCATGATATGCACACTCTTAAGGCTATGAAATTGGGCTATTAGTAAAAAAAAAAGTAGAAAAGGGGGTGTTCACAATAATAGTAGCATCTGCTGTTGACACTACAAACTCAAAACTATTATGTTCAAATTGCTTTTTTAGCAATCCCGTGAATCACTAAACTAGTATTTAGTTGTATAACCACAGTTTTTTATGATTTCTTCACATCTGTGAGGCATTAATTTTGTTGGTTTGGAACCAAGATTTTGCTCATTTACTAGTGTGCTTGGGGTCATTGTCTTGTTGAAAGATCCATTTCAAGGGCATGTCCTCTTCAGCATAAGGCAATATGACCTCTTCAAGTATTATGACATATCCAAACCGATCCATGATACCTGGTATGCGATATATAGGCCCAACACCATAGTAGGAGAAACATGCCCATATCATGATGCTTGCACCACCATGCTTCACTGTCTTCACTGTGAACTGTGGCTTGAATTCAGAGTTTGGGGGTCATCTCACAAACTGTCTGCGGCCCTTGGACCCAAAATGAACAATTTTAGTCTCATCAGTCCACAAAATATTCCTCCATTTCTCTTTAGGCCAGTTGATGTGTTCTTTGGCAAATTGTAACCGCTTCTGCACGTCTTTTATTTAACAGAGGGACTTTGCGGGAGATTCTTGCAAATAAATTAGCTTCACACAGGCGTCTTCTAACTGTCACAGCACTTACAGGTAACTCCAGACTGTCTTTGATCATCCTGGAGCTGATCAATGGGTGAGCCTTTGCCATTCTGGTTATTCTTCTATCCATTTTGATGGTTGTTTTCCGTTTTCTTCCACGTGTCTCTGGTTTTTTTGTCCATTTTAAAGCATTGGAGATCATTGTAGATGAACAGCCTATAATTTTTTGCACCTGTGTATAAGTTTCCCCCTCTCCAATCACCTTTTTAATCAAACTACGCTGTTCTTCTGCACAATGTCTTGAATGTCCCATTTTCCTCAGGTTTTCAAAGAGAAAAGCATGTTCAACAGGTGCTGCTTCATCCTTACATATGGGACACCTGATTCACACCTGTTTGTTCCACAAAATTGACAAACTCACTGACTGAATGCCACACTACTATTATTCTGAACACCCCCTTTTCTACATTTTTTTTTTTTTTTTTTACTAATAGCCCAATTTCACAGCTTTAAGAGTGTGCATATCATGAATGCTTGGTCTTGTTGGATTTGTGAGAATCTACAGAATCTACTGGTACCTTGTTTCCCATGTAACAATAAGAAATGTACTCAAAACCTGGATTAATCTTTTTAGTCACATAGCACTACTATTATTCTGAACACTACTGTATTATATATATATATATATATATATATATATATATATATATATATATATATATATATATATATATCTGGGCTCGACAATAGCACTGGTCCGATGGCCCGGTGGCCTTTTTTTACACGTTCCGGGCCACCACGGGCCAGTGAAGTTCATATTTCACTGGTCCGTATGGGCCAGTAAGAATTAAAATCGCTTTGGGCAAATTTATTAGTCTAATGCTGCATTCACACCGGGCGCGATCAGATGCTATAAATTCGCGGGGGTTGCGTGGCAACAGACGCGCCTCCTTCGCCGGGTGTGTCGCTCTGCTTTTGCTGCGAAAATTCGCCCCGGTGCGTCATCAAATAGGAGGAGCTTCCATTCAGCTCGCCGGCTCTGGTTGTCAGTCAAGATAACATGATGGACCTTGATCACACTGAGCGAGTTGTTGTGGAAAGCTGACAAACGTCATGAGACATTCCCAATTCAGGCAGTATCATTATTTGCTGCAGGAGCTGCGTCTGGATGACGGCTGTTTTCAGCGGTCCTTCTGCCTCTGCGGGACCCAGTTTGAGGACCAACTGTCCCGTTCACGCACACACATGTAAACAATAAAAAAATTAAAAAAAAGAAACTCTGCTCCCGCTGCTATGGGGCTGCTGCTCGCTCCAAAAACTCTTGTCATAATTGTGAAATAAAGAACAAAAGAGACATAAGTCCTGCTCACAGGCTGCTGAGACAGGACATGTTGCGCCACTTCGCAATGTTTGGAACATTGCCGAAGTGCAGACGAATTTCGTCTGCGGGAGCATCTTCTGATGTGGCGCGAATTTCGCTTCAACATCAACGCATCATTTTCGCTTAAGCAAGATCGAGCGCAGTGAATATTATGAATTTCTTGAAACCTCCTGCCCCTGGGCAGAAACCACGGAAGCAAAGGAAAGAACAGCTATCACCCTCAAAACAAGCACAGAAGAGGAAGGCTGCTGATGCTGAATATGAGAAGAAAAGGGTGAGGAAAACTTGGCAAGCTTCATGGAAGAAAAGACGGCCATGGCTGGAGTGTGATGAGGAGAGCGAGGTTGTCTTCTGTGGAACTTGTAGGGCCATGCCAGAATATGCTGACAAGTAAGTATAAATATACCAAGTCCTGGTAGACATCTGGTATGATTTCTTACGCCAGTTTAAAAGTCTAATCAGTATGACCTTGTGGACACCCCAAGGTGACAACATTAGCAAGGGAGCTTGGTATATGAAATTTAACATATTAATTTTGTAAATGATCAAGAAATAAATTTATTTTTGTATTAATGTCTGAGTGTTGAAAAAAATCCTATCAGTTACCTACTGACATTTTTTTCAAAGTTGACTCACTTTAAGGTTTTTATCATGTAGTATAAGAATATTGTGTTTGTTTTCAAGTGTTTTTGCATTAAGGAAACCCAATTCTAATGTCTGAGTGTTGATTTTAAAAATTCATATCGGTTACCCCCCGGTTCTGGGCCAGTGATATTTTCATCCGGGCCAGTAACTTTCAAATTCTACTGGCCCTGTGGGCCAGTGCATAAATTGCCTTATTGTCAAGCCCTGTATATATATATATATATATATATATATATACACATACATACACACTTATGATCTCATCAGTCAACCTGTCCATCACCATTATGAACAAGAAAGGACTCAGAGCTGATCCTTGGTGTAATCCCACCTCCACCTTGAATGAGTCTGTCATTCCTACTGCACACCTCACTGCTGTTACACAGTCCTAGTACGCATCCTGCACCACCCTCACATACTTCTGCCACTCCAGACTTCCTCATACAATACCACAACTCCTCTCTTGGCACTCTGTCATAAGCTTTCTCTAAGTCCACAAACACACAAAGTAACTCCTTCTGGCCTTCTCTATACTTCTCCAACAGTATTCTCAGAGCAACCTCAGGGGAGGTGATGGTCTAGTGGTTAAGCGTTGGGCTTGAGACCAGAGGATCCTCAGTTCAAATCCCAGCCTGACATGAAAATCACTAAGGGCCCACTGGCAAGGTCCTTAATCCCTAGATGCTCCCAGTGTGTGGTGAGTACCTCGTATGGCAGCACCCTCACATCGGGGTGAATGTGAGGCATTATTGTGTAAAGCGTTTTGAGCGTCTGATGCAGATGGAAAAGTGCTATATAAATGCAGTTCATTTACCATTTGACGTTACATCTGTAGTGCTCTTTCTCAGCATGAAACCATATTGCTGCTCACAGATCTTCACCTGTTGTCTAAGCCTAGCTTCTACTACTCTTTCCCATAACTTCATGCTGTAGCTGATCAATTTTATGCCTCTGTAGTTACTGCAGCTCTGCACATCACCCTTGTTCTTAAAAATAGGAACCGGCACACTTCGTCTCCACTCCTCAGCCATCATCTTACTTTCCAAGATTTTATTAAACAATCTGGTTATAAACTTCACTGCCATCTTTGCTAAACATTTTCATGCCTCCACCGGAATGTCATCTGGACCAACTGAATTTCCAGTCTTCATCCTCTTAGCTGCCTCCACTACACTCTTACAAATTAATTTATTTTGCAACCCCAATTCCAATGAAGATGGGATGTTATGTGAAATGTAAATAAAAACAGAATACAATCATTCACAAATCCTCTTCAACCTATATTCAACTGAATACACCACAAAGACAAGATATTTAATGTTGAAACTGATAGACTTTTTTGTACAAATATTTGCTCATTTTGAAATGGATGACTGCAACACGTTTCAAAAAAGCTAGGCCAGTGGTATATTTACCACTGTGTTACATCACCTGCTGAGAACCATGGCCTCAGATTTAGAGGTGTTGATCCTCATCCCAGCCGCTTCACACTCGGCTGCGAACCGATCCAGTGAGTGTTGGACTATCAGCCGAACCCTCCTTTACAGCACCCTGGAGTAGAATTTACCAGGGAGGCCAAGTAGTGTGATGTCCCTGTAATTGACACACACTCTCTGGTCCCCTTTTTTAAATATGGGGACCACCACCCCAGTTTGCCACTCCTTACGCACTGTCCCAGACCTCAGCGCAATGTTGAAGAGACTTCTCATCCAAGACGGTCCCTCCACACCCAAGCCTTCAGCATTTCAGGGCGGATCTCATCAACCCCTGGGGCTTTGCCACTGCGGAGTTGTTTGACTACGTCAGTGACTTCCACCAGGAAGGGTATTTTAGCGTTGCGTTATATTTTCTCTGTGGTTAAATATTGAAGCCATTTTTTTCCCTTGGGAAAGTCTATCGGTTTAATAGAACTGTGCCCATAATCAGACACAGATCAGGTTCATGATGAAGGATGAAATGTATCAGGTCTCAGTTTGACCCAAGCACACCTTAAAGGCCCTCAAAGCTTTGGATGGAAGTTTGGACTGATGAGTCAAAAGTAGGACTGCATTGAACCAGGACTCCTGTTCTGTGAGACGGAACCCACATGAAGAACATCCTGCGAGGGTCAAACACGTTGGTGTGGAAACGCTTCACTAAGACTTCCGACAACATAAACAGCAGCATGTGTCTCACCTGTTTGGGCTGCTCCAGGATCTTCAGGAAAGGACCATCCGCTGAAACCAGACACCACAAACCTTTAGCATCAACTTAGCCTTACTTTACATTGGTGTAGACACCACAAAAGGAAAAGTTAAATGGTCACCAAAATCAAAAGGGCTCCTTTGGGAATGCTGAACAAAACCTGGAACCATTGACCTATTGACCTCTGACCATGATAGAAATGCAATGTTTTGGTTTAGCTGCTGTTAAACCTGTGGTTCAGCTGCTTAGACTATGTTCAGATTCACATTTACTGATCCAGAACATTGTGTATCTGCACGTCTGAACATCCATCAGTAGTGTAAACACTGATAATAAAAATGAGACAAACTGGACAAGATTACCAGAACCAGCTGACAAATTTACAAAAAAAAAAAAAAAAAACCCTGGACGAGTTAATAGTAGGTTTTCATGTAACACTGAATCATTTATGATGGAATCAACTGGTCAGCCTCCCGTTTATTCATCCAACTATAAGAAACATTTAAATGTTGCCCCTTTGAGATGTCAGACCAGAACGTCTTCACATGACAAGCTCACACTGCGTCAACTTTCATTCAAATCCAGAGTCCACTTTAGGAGGTCCAGCACGAACGAGCCTCATAACTCAAACACCAAACTCACACCACATCATCATTGGGCTACGTGCACCACAGAGGCAGAGTTAGAAGAGAAGCACCCCAGGTGAGCCTCACCTGTCTGCAGGGCGGTGCTCTGAGACATCACAGGGAAATGTGAGAAATCCCACGATGGCTCAATCATCAGGTTATCGAATATCTACCAGAGAAAGGAGAACAGTTCCCGTTATTCAACAGTACCAGTTCCTTTAGCGTCCGCAGCGGGAAATCTGTCTCAGAACAAAAGTAAAACAAAAAACAACAGCTGCGTCAGCAATCACAGCATGAAATAACGGTTCTTTACTCAAACATAAATTTAATCACTTTAAGTTCTGAGAAAATCCATAGTACAATAAAACAACAATCTGACAAAACATTTGCTCATTTTCCCGCCGTGACTATACGACATAGCTCACTGTGCTCAAACATCATTTACGTCTCAGATATTAAAATATCTTCTTATACTGAATGACATTTTGCCGTCATTTTTCTTAAACTGCATCTTTAATTGTCATTTCTGATTTGATAAAAATTTAGAAACATCGTCTTTTCAGAGCAAAATATTTTTCCTGATCATAAAGAGCAGCGCTGCGATGAGTACACACCACTCAAGGTTTCTGGTTCAAGCCCCGCCCCAAATTCTCCATGTAATGTGGCACTGCATCAGGCAGGTCATATCTGCTGTAAAACTTGTGCCACATCAACATGCAGATTCACCTCGGATGTGCTGTGGCACACCAGAGTGGGGAAAAAAGGAGAAGCTGAAGGGACTAAGTTACAATGAAGATATTCCCATCATTACAGAGATCATTTAAAATGTACAGAAAAAATAAACCTAAGATATAAAATAAATTTTAAAGCTGTGGGTTTTTAAGATCCAAGTCATTAAAAGAATTTTCTTTGGCACCATTATAAGTTTATTCCTTCACATTTAAATAAGAGATTCATAATATGATTTTGATCAAAATTCATGCTGTCTGGAAGCAATTTTGAATTTTGACCTGAGTGGTTGAAATTCAAGCGATCAGACTCCATGAGACCTAAACTTGGTAGTGACATCACGGGGGGGCCTCACCGAAATGAGCGAGGATGCTGGGAAGGAAAGCGATCTCACAAATGACAGACACGGAGAGGAGAGCTAAACATGGACAAGCGGCTAAAGTGACTGAAAGTGCAAGAAAAAGATGCAAAGTTGAGGAAGAGAGAAAGTTAAGGGGGCAGCTGGTAAACAGGCAGTCAGAGGACGCTGGTGCAAGATCTGGACAGCAGACAATCACAAAGACACAGACAATGCCGTCTGGTTTTTTTTTTAATAAAAGCCTTTTTATTTCTTTATTTTTATTTTCTACACAAAATAAACAGATACCACAAACTTAGCGGTGTCGCAGAAATTGGTCATCCTGCCTTCACTGCACATGTGTCATTTGGAACCAAAGCAGGTTGTCTGAGTCTGACTCTCGACACCCAAAGCGATCAAAGGGAATAATGTGATCATTACCCATCAGATGACAAAGAAAAGCCTCTTAAATCATTCTAAAAGTCAGTTTGAAGCAGAAACGAGGTGATAATCGCATTACCCTCAGAAATTACATGTGCAGTGGAGGTGGGGTGGACCGATTTTTAGGGGGGACTGTTCGGTCGGCGACACCGGATCACAAACACTGAAAAAAATTAAGTTGAGCAGGCATCTAAACAAAAACAAACACAATCTTGGATATATTGGCAGGTATCACAAAACCTAATGGTATTTAAACTAAAATACCTGCAGATAAATTCTCAAAATATGAGGAAAAAAAAGGCTGCTATGTATCAAAATAAACTTTAATAGACTCTTTTCCAGTGTATCTGATCTTTTCCAAATGAATATGATCCGTGATGTCTCATCCACTGACAATATGAAGGTGGATATGGATCCGTCCATCAGCACAGGATGAGTCTCCTGATCAACACAGAGCAAAACGCAATCAAAGCCTTTTGATTTTTAATGAATGAGGCCTCCAGAGGAACAGAGATGTCAGTAGGGAAGGACGGACAGTCCCACCAGACTGCAGAAACTGTGTTAAAAACAGACAGCCAATAACAGTGTCGTCCTGGACAGGTCCAGAATGTGTGAGACAGTGAGGACGGGGTCTGTCTGCAGGCCGGGTCTAGGTCAGGTTTAATCTTTGACAGTTTGTCCTCAGACCATCGCAGACGATGAAGGACTTTAAACTGAAGTACAGAATGTCTCAGACAAATTGAAGATGAAATAAATGTTCTTGATGATGTTTCCCCACAGCGAGTCTGATATGGACTCGTCCAAATCCAGTTCCATTTGTGTTTGAGAGAGTCCAAACGTGTCTCATGGTGACGGATCAGCAGTGAGTAAATCCTGCTGAGTCTCCGTTTTAGAAAAGTTTTATACTCCAGAATCAAATCCACCAGGTTTTTTGAGGGACACAGAGGAAAGTTAGCAGAGTTTGGAGATCAAATTTCTGTATGAGCTGTTCATATGAAGCAAAAGTGTTATCTACATAAAGGTCATCAAGTGAATGTGCACCTTTAAGAGCCCAAGTATTAAAAGCTGCATCGGTCAGGGACGGGACAAACATGATTATCTGACACTGGAGCAGAAAACAGTAGATCTGTAGAATGACATGAGCTCCTAAACTGATTCCAGATCTTCAGTGTGTGTAACTGCAGGGCTGCAGGTGCAGGATGAGAGCGGGTTTGTAAATGGTAACTAATGTCAGCTGTTTTTGATGATTTTTTTTTTTTTAACGATAGACAGAAAATGGTCATGTAGTAAGTCATCATACCTGATAACAAAGAAGAAAGCTTTATTGTTTATCTCTAACTTGCCTCCAGATCCATCAGTTTTGTTGATGACGCGCATTTGACCTGAAACAAGTGAGATTGTGCAAGTCGTGTCGATCAGCTGATATCCGCAGGCAAGATGACCAGGTCAAACTTCACTCATGCGCACGCGCTTCCTCCTGCAGTCCGTCCTCAAGCCAACAACAGAAGAGACGGTGTCCGTTTTCGGCCTGATCAGGAAAAAGGCGGAGAAGATGGTTCTCCAACATTCCTCAACATCGCACCCAGAAAGCCTAAACTTCACACATTCTCCAGAAATGTTGGTTTCTCAGAATGACTGAGAACAACACCTGACTTTTTCTAAATGAGGCTCAAAGCTTCCGCTGTCCCTCGTACATCCTCTTCATTAAAATGAGCTGTAATTTTGCAACATGTTACAAAATAAACCAAAACTAAATGTCACTTTTGTGACCTTTGAAAGGTCACACAGCTTTAATGGCTTTTGTATGCTGCAGTAATAGTAATACTCTGTAATAGTTGTGTGTGTGTGTTTGGTTTGTCTTTCAGATTATAAAATGAAGGACAGAGTGTCTGTAGATATTGTTAGGCCTTCCTGTCAGGTGACTTTACCTGGGCATGAGGATGCAGGTACGGCTCGTCTGCAGCCATGGTATCTGCCAATAGCAGCAGAGGTCAAGGGTCAGCATTTTAAGACATGTATCAGTCACTAAAGTCAAAACTCAGAATCATTTCATTCACAATGAGATAAAACCAATTTAAATAAAACCACAAATCAACATTTTTTACGTCTCCTGTCCCCGCACCACGACACAGGACGCACGCTGTGACAGAGAAACGCCAGACACCTGCAGGTGAAGGACACGCCCACACCTGGCAGGAAGAGAGAGAGAGAGAGAGAGGGTGTGGCCACAGGGCCACCTGGATGGCCGCCTGTTGGGTCCTAAACAGACTTGAGTGATTAAAAACGCTTTGAGTCTTTGCTGTTGGGCTCTTTCTACTTTCTGTCTGTTAAACACGAACGCTGACAGACAAACGCGTTACCGATCACAGCGATCTGCTCATTTAAACAAAGTTAAAAATAGACACTAAAAAGTAAGTAAGACCCTTCAGCTGCTCCCTTGTTTGCACTTGGGGTCGCTACAGCAGATCAGAGGCGGATCTGCATGTTGAATAGGCACAGGTTTTACTCAGGATGCCCTTCCTGACGCAACTACATTACATGGAGAAATGTGGGTGGGGTTTGAACAGGGAACGTTCCGCTTCCAAATTAAAGAAGAATAGGTTCATGACTTAACGTGGCGTCTCCTCCCCATTACACCTGTTCAAGGTGCCAACGTGCAAACCGCTACACCACCACCTCTGTAAAACACTGAGAAACAAAGTATTCAAATCTACTTCACAAATGAGCAGGCGTTAATATGAACTATAGCTACGACTGCATGAATCCATCTGTGAAAGAACATTTTTATTTCACAACTACTTAAAAAACAAAACAAAAAAAACACAAATAAACTTGACTGCGTGCTCCCGCAAACTCCTCGCGTGAACGCGCCCATTAGCTCCGCGGCTAACTGTTAGCCTCAGTTGCGAAGATTCTCTCTTGATGAAATAAACAGTTTAAAAGATTCCTCTGAGTTCACGCTGCGGTCCGGGACCGAAATTCGAAACTTTAACGACTATTCAGCAACTTGAAGACGGTCATGGAATAAATTAAAACACACAGAACATCAGGCAGAAAACGAGCGGTTTTACGTTCAGCTCGAATCGTTTTTGGACCGAATAAAGACAACAGACGACCAAAATAAAGACGTCACAATGGACACATGACTGCCGAACTTTCCCACTAAGGTCACACGTATCAAATACGTCATAAAGATTCGTGTAAGCCAGTTCCGAGTTCGCAAAGAAGACTCTGTTCTGGTCGACCCTTTTTTAAACGGAGTTTGGTTTCAACGAGTCCACGAGGAAGTAAACGCGACAAAGCGGATACGGATGGATCGACGATCGATTTCTAACGGATCACCTGTTCAATGAAGGACCAGTGACACTCCTCAGACCACCAAGGTCCTTTTAGACCACTTCATCTCTCCGCCAAAAAAACAATCCAACCTTCACTGACGAGAACGTATAGGATGACGTCAGCACGCCACGTGATTACGTCATGATTATGTCAATGGCTACAAAATTACGTCTGTCAGACAATGAAACGAATAAAACTGACCAACACGGAAAGTCCCCGAGACGTCAAACCGTCATTCTGAGAAAGATCGAGCTCTCTCTCTCTCACACACACACACACACACACACAAAAATCAGACTACAGAAAAACTAACTCCTACACACGAAAACTCATTCAAATAAAAGAAAAAACTACTACAGAAGAAAAATCACTCCAATAAAAGAATGACTAATTACAACACAAGACAACTCACTCTGACGAAAGAAAAACTAACTACTACACAAGGAAATTCACTCCAATAAAAGAAAAACTAACTCCAACACAAGAAAACTCACTCTGGTGAAAGAAAAACTAACTCCTATACAAGAAAAATCACTCCAATAAAAGAACGACTAACATACAAGAAAACTCACTCCAATAAAAGAAAAACTCACTCCTACACATGAAACTCACTCTAATAAAAGAAAAACTAGAAGAATCGAAACACAAGATGTTATTGTGCTTTCACTGACCGGCATCAGCTAGGAATCTCACCTAGTCGTTTCGGCCCCTTAACCTAGCGTAGAAGAATCGAAATGCAAGATGTTATTGCGCTTTCACTGACCGGCATCAGCTAGGAATCTCACCCGGTCGTTTCGGCCCCTTAACCTAGAACAACCAAAGGGGTGAGTGGGGCCAGCAGTGTCTCGTCAGACACCACCCCGGTCAGCCTTGAAACGCTGCCAGATTGATAACGATGCAAGTAATGCAGCCGTTGACACTTCTTCAACAATCTTCACCTTCTTCCTACAAGACATACCGATCTTGTGCAGGAAATAACCCAGTGATTTCCCGGCAAACCCTCGGCACCCAACCTCGACAGTAAACATGTGGGCTTTCCTGCCTCTTCTCTTGCAATCTTCCACTAACTCAGCGTATTTTGTCGTCTTTAACTCACAGGCACTCTCTACATTTTCTTCTCACGGTACAGTGAGCTCCGCTATCAGTAGTGTTTTACTCGATCTTGACCATATCAGGATATCAGGGCGCAAGTTCGTTGCTGAGATCTCTGCGGGAAATATCAGCTTCTCATCGAGGTCAACCTCGCATTTCCAGTCCAAGGCGCTTGACAAAAGACCACACGGTGACATTCGCTCCGAACTTGACGTCTTTTTCTGACCTTCCTTTATAAAACATATACCATTCTTCACACCAACAATACTATCCTCACGACTGTTCACACGCATAACCTCAGCTTTCAGCGCATTCAAAATAACTCGAAGTACTTGATTGTGTTGCCAAGTATACTTCCCTTCAACAAGTCTCTTCTTACAACCAGATAGTATATGCCTTAGTGATCCCACTTCGCCGCAAGAACACTTGACGCTCTCAATCTTCTTCCACTTGCATAGATTGTGTGGTGATGGTAACACGTCGTACACGGACCCTACCAAGAATCTTAGCGTCAAGGCATCCATGGACCAAATATCTCTCCATCGTAGCTTTCTTGTTTCCACTTCTTCCCATCCAGTCCATTGACCTTGCTGCACCATTCCAGCGGCTCTTGATATCCTCATCTGGTCTTCGTCTTTCCTGATCTCATCACTGACAAGAACTCGTCTCTCCTTAGCCGTCGAACTTTCAAAGAACTGCATCCTTTGCATACCCAATCCCGCGCGTCCGGACTGAACAGCTCCAACAATATCTCTGTGCCTCAATCGTTGTTCCATCTCCTCAATGTGCGACGCAGCGCACCACTTCCGTCCAGTCTTCACGTCAGAAACAATATTTCGCACCACTGGGTCTTCTGAATCGCGCAGAGTCATGAACAAGCAGCATTTCTCGACTTTGAATTCTTCGGTTAGGGCTGACAGGGGCAATAGCAGCTTTGTATTGTGACCGTAAAAACTCACATTCGTCAAACAAGGTGGAACGCCGAGCCACTTCCAAATTCGAACAGACACTTTCCTTTCCATCTTCTCAACATTGGTCATAGTGATCTCGTAGACCATCAGGGGCCACATCAGCCGAGGAAACAGGCCAAACTTCAGACACCACAGCTTCAGGTTTGCAGGTAGACCACTCCTCTCTATACTTTCCAATCCATCAAATAGCTGCTGGTTGACCTCCCCTACTCTATCTGTGTCTCGAAGTGCTTTAGTGTACCAACGACCTAAACTCTTTACAGGTTCTTCTGAAACAGTTGGTATCACCTCTTCCCCGATCTGGAAGTGTACGTCAGCGATCCGTCCTTTCTTCAGTGTCAAGCTACGGGACTTCTTGGCTTTGAACTTCATTCGAGACCATCCTACCAAAACAGCTAATCTATCAAGCGTCCTTTCCGCATCTTCTGTAGATGGATGAAGCAACGTAAGGTCATCCATAAACGCACATATTGGTGGTAGTTCTTGTCCAGGAGCAATCTCTACCCCTCGTCCTACACGAGCAGCTCTTACAAGGACTTCCATGGCCATAACGAATAGTATCTCCGATATAGTGCAACCCATGGGTGATTGGTAGTTCGTCGTGTAGCTCACAGTTGTAAACCGCATCTTGAATCCTGCGTAGTACGCATCGACAAACCTCGTCAGCTTTGCAGGGACGTGAAAGAACTCCATGGCAAATCGTATAAATGCATGTGGAACTGAGCCGTACACGTTGGCAAGGTCAAGCCACAGAACCGATAAGTCCGACTTGTTCTTCTTCAACTCCTGTATCGTATTCCAAATCATCGCCGAATGTTCAACGCACCCTGGAAACCCGGGGATGCCCGCTTTTTGGACTGATGTGTCGATATACCCATTTGCCATCAGGAACTTCGTCAGTCTAGCGGCAAGTACACCAAGCAGAACTTTACCATCCACGTCTAAAAGCGAAATCGGGCGTAAATCACCAATACCACTTGCATTTGCGCATTTTGGTATGTAGATGCCATCAGCCTTGTTCCATGACGGAGGAACAATCTCTCTGTGCCATAACTGCCGCAACAATAGCCACAATCGCTTCCTCAGCTTCTTACAGTACTTGAAGACTTTATACGAAACACCACTCAGGCCAGGAGATGACGCGGCACGGGACTTTCGTAGAAACGCTTCTACTTCGGCCAGCCTTGGTAGTGAGAGGTCGAAAGGCACAGACAGCTCAGTCGGATGGACTAGTCCCTCAACATCCCCGATCTCCTCTTTTCGCCGTGGATCCGAGTACGTAGCTTTCAAATGACTTTCTAGATCTTCTTGTGGTACATGAAGCGTCCCTGACTTCGCCTGGCTAAACAGGTCTTTCGTAAAGCGGAATGGGTCTTGGAAAAATTTCAGTCTTTGCCGTGCTTGAAATTTCCGCTTTAGGCGCAGCTTTTCCGCTTTCCTCAGTGCCTTGAGTCTTCGTCTGAGCTGATCTCGAAGCTCGTCCAATCCATTCTTTTGCACGATGTCAGCTTCTTTCCATCATTTCGTCAACTGGCGTAGCTCCTTCCGCAGAGGATGTATCTCTTCTTGGCGCCTGCTTCTCTTGGATGCTTTGTCAGTCTTGTCTTTCTTTTCCATGATGCCGAAGTTTCCTTCGCCATAATCATATATTGCGTTGTTCAGAATCCAGTCCAAGTTTCTTTGCTGGAGGCGGGCGGCCAGTCGATACGCGCTCTTCTAGGCTCGACAATGGTCATCGTCTTTGTAGCAGAGAGAACCGTAGCACTGTGGGTTAGAACCTGGCTACGTAACTCATACGCCTTACGTGGAGTTCCACTGCGTTAAAGTGGAACTCCACGAGAAAATAACTACTACACAAGAAAATTCACTCCAATAAGCGTTAAAGTAACTACTACACAAGGAAACTCACTCTGATGAAAGAAAAAATAACTACCACACAAGAAAACTCAATCCAATAAAACAAAAGCTAACTACTACATAAGAAAACTCACTCTGGCAAAAGAAAAACTAATTACCACACAAGAAAACTCATTCCAGTAAACGAAAACTAACTACTACACAAAGAAACTCACTCTGACAAAGAAAAACTAACTAACAACCAAGAAAACTCACTCAGATAAAAGAAAACTAACTACTACACAAGGAAATTCACGCTGACGAAAGAAAAACTACCACACAAGAAAACTCACTCCAATAAAAGAAAACCTCACTCCGACACAAGAAAACTCACTCTGACGAAAGAAAAACTACTACACAAGAAAACTCACTCCAATAAGAGATAGAGTAACTACTACACAAGGAAACTCACTCTGATGAAAGAAAAACTAACTACCACACATGAAAACTCACTCCAATAAAACAAAAGCTAACTACTACACAAGAAAACTCACTCTGGCGAAAGAAAAACTAACTACCACACAAGAAAACTCACTCCAATAAAAGAAAACCTCACTCCTACACAAGAAAACTCACTCTGACGAAAGAAAAATAAACTACTACACAAGGAAACTCACTGACGAAAGAAAAACTAACTACCACACAAGAAAACTCACTCAGATAAAAGAAAACTACTACACAAGGAAATTCACTCTGACGAAAGAAAAACTACCACACAAGAAAACTCACTCCAATAAAAGAAAACCTCACTCCGACACAAGAAAACTCACTCTGATGAAAGAAAAACTACTACACAAGAAAACTCACTCCAATAAGAGAAAAAGTAACTACTACACACACAAGAAAATTCACTCCAATAAGAGATAGAGTAACTACTACACAAGGAAACTCACTCTGATGAAAGAAAAACTAACTACCACACATGAAAACTCACTCCAATAAAAGAAAACCTCACTCCTACACAAGAAAACTCACTCTGATGAAAGAAAAATAAACTACTACACAAGGAAACTCACTCTGACAAAAGAAAAACTAACTACCACACAAGGAAACTTACTCCAATAAAAGAAAAAAATAACTACTGCACAAGGAAACTCACTCTGACAAAAGAAAAACTAACTACTACACAAGAAAACTCACTCCAATAAAAGAAAAAAATAAGTACTACACAATGAAACTTACTCCAATAAAAGAAACATGTTAAGATTAGAGGTCCAGATGAGCTTGGACCGGTCAAGCAATGGACTGAAATGCTGGGAGCAATGACGAGAACAAGAGTGAACAAAAGTAGATTTATTTACAATAATGTGCAACAAAGGAAATAATGCTGAAGCTGGTGAGGGAGCCTGCAGAGCAAAGACAGGGCCTGCTCCAAGCGGTGGACAGCCAGAGCTGCAGTGCAAATGGAACCAGGTTCAGAGATGGAAAACTGGTTGGAATCCAGGGCAGGACAAGACAGGACAGGAACTGGAGCCAGGTGGCTGCAAACAATAAAAGAAAAACTAACTCCAACACAAGAAAACTCACTCTGGTGAAAGAAAAACTAACTCCTATACAAGAAAAATCACTCCAATAAAAGAACGACTAACATACAAGAAAACTCACTCCAATAAAAGAAAAACTCACTCCTACACATGAAACTCACTCTAATAAAAGAAAAACTAGAAGAATCGAAACACAAGATGTTATTGTGCTTTCACTGACCGGCATCAGCTAGGAATCTCACCTAGTCGTTTCGGCCCCTTAACCTAGCGTAGAAGAATCGAAATGCAAGATGTTATTGCGCTTTCACTGACCGGCATCAGCTAGGAATCTCACCCGGTCGTTTCGGCCCCTTAACCTAGAACAACCAAAGGGGTGAGTGGGGCCAGCAGTGTCTCGTCAGACACCACCCCGGTCAGCCTTGAAACGCTGCCAGATTGATAACGATGCAAGTAATGCAGCCGTTGACACTTCTTCAACAATCTTCACCTTCTTCCTACAAGACATACCGATCTTGTGCAGGAAATAACCCAGTGATTTCCCGGCAAACCCTCGGCACCCAACCTCGACAGTAAACATGTGGGCTTTCCTGCCTCTTCTCTTGCAATCTTCCACTAACTCAGCGTATTTTGTCGTCTTTAACTCACAGGCACTCTCTACATTTTCTTCTCACGGTACAGTGAGCTCCGCTATCAGTAGTGTTTTACTCGATCTTGACCATATCAGGATATCAGGGCGCAAGTTCGTTGCTGAGATCTCTGCGGGAAATATCAGCTTCTCATCGAGGTCAACCTCGCATTTCCAGTCCAAGGCGCTTGACAAAAGACCACACGGTGACATTCGCTCCGAACTTGACGTCTTTTTCTGACCTTCCTTTATAAAACATATACCATTCTTCACACCAACAATACTATCCTCACGACTGTTCACACGCATAACCTCAGCTTTCAGCGCATTCAAAATAACTCGAAGTACTTGATTGTGTTGCCAAGTATACTTCCCTTCAACAAGTCTCTTCTTACAACCAGATAGTATATGCCTTAGTGATCCCACTTCGCCGCAAGAACACTTGACGCTCTCAATCTTCTTCCACTTGCATAGATTGTGTGGTGATGGTAACACGTCGTACACGGACCCTACCAAGAATCTTAGCGTCAAGGCATCCATGGACCAAATATCTCTCCATCGTAGCTTTCTTGTTTCCACTTCTTCCCATCCAGTCCATTGACCTTGCTGCACCATTCCAGCGGCTCTTGATATCCTCATCTGGTCTTCGTCTTTCCTGATCTCATCACTGACAAGAACTCGTCTCTCCTTAGCCGTCGAACTTTCAAAGAACTGCATCCTTTGCATACCCAATCCCGCGCGTCCGGACTGAACAGCTCCAACAATATCTCTGTGCCTCAATCGTTGTTCCATCTCCTCAATGTGCGACGCAGCGCACCACTTCCGTCCAGTCTTCACGTCAGAAACAATATTTCGCACCACTGGGTCTTCTGAATCGCGCAGAGTCATGAACAAGCAGCATTTCTCGACTTTGAATTCTTCGGTTAGGGCTGACAGGGGCAATAGCAGCTTTGTATTGTGACCGTAAAAACTCACATTCGTCAAACAAGGTGGAACGCCGAGCCACTTCCAAATTCGAACAGACACTTTCCTTTCCATCTTCTCAACATTGGTCATAGTGATCTCGTAGACCATCAGGGGCCACATCAGCCGAGGAAACAGGCCAAACTTCAGACACCACAGCTTCAGGTTTGCAGGTAGACCACTCCTCTCTATACTTTCCAATCCATCAAATAGCTGCTGGTTGACCTCCCCTACTCTATCTGTGTCTCGAAGTGCTTTAGTGTACCAACGACCTAAACTCTTTACAGGTTCTTCTGAAACAGTTGGTATCACCTCTTCCCCGATCTGGAAGTGTACGTCAGCGATCCGTCCTTTCTTCAGTGTCAAGCTACGGGACTTCTTGGCTTTGAACTTCATTCGAGACCATCCTACCAAAACAGCTAATCTATCAAGCGTCCTTTCCGCATCTTCTGTAGATGGATGAAGCAACGTAAGGTCATCCATAAACGCACATATTGGTGGTAGTTCTTGTCCAGGAGCAATCTCTACCCCTCGTCCTACACGAGCAGCTCTTACAAGGACTTCCATGGCCATAACGAATAGTATCTCCGATATAGTGCAACCCATGGGTGATTGGTAGTTCGTCGTGTAGCTCACAGTTGTAAACCGCATCTTGAATCCTGCGTAGTACGCATCGACAAACCTCGTCAGCTTTGCAGGGACGTGAAAGAACTCCATGGCAAATCGTATAAATGCATGTGGAACTGAGCCGTACACGTTGGCAAGGTCAAGCCACAGAACCGATAAGTCCGACTTGTTCTTCTTCAACTCCTGTATCGTATTCCAAATCATCGCCGAATGTTCAACGCACCCTGGAAACCCGGGGATGCCCGCTTTTTGGACTGATGTGTCGATATACCCATTTGCCATCAGGAACTTCGTCAGTCTAGCGGCAAGTACACCAAGCAGAACTTTACCATCCACGTCTAAAAGCGAAATCGGGCGTAAATCACCAATACCACTTGCATTTGCGCATTTTGGTATGTAGATGCCATCAGCCTTGTTCCATGACGGAGGAACAATCTCTCTGTGCCATAACTGCCGCAACAATAGCCACAATCGCTTCCTCAGCTTCTTACAGTACTTGAAGACTTTATACGAAACACCACTCAGGCCAGGAGATGACGCGGCACGGGACTTTCGTAGAAACGCTTCTACTTCGGCCAGCCTTGGTAGTGAGAGGTCGAAAGGCACAGACAGCTCAGTCGGATGGACTAGTCCCTCAACATCCCCGATCTCCTCTTTTCGCCGTGGATCCGAGTACGTAGCTTTCAAATGACTTTCTAGATCTTCTTGTGGTACATGAAGCGTCCCTGACTTCGCCTGGCTAAACAGGTCTTTCGTAAAGCGGAATGGGTCTTGGAAAAATTTCAGTCTTTGCCGTGCTTGAAATTTCCGCTTTAGGCGCAGCTTTTCCGCTTTCCTCAGTGCCTTGAGTCTTCGTCTGAGCTGATCTCGAAGCTCGTCCAATCCATTCTTTTGCACGATGTCAGCTTCTTTCCATCATTTCGTCAACTGGCGTAGCTCCTTCCGCAGAGGATGTATCTCTTCTTGGCGCCTGCTTCTCTTGGATGCTTTGTCAGTCTTGTCTTTCTTTTCCATGATGCCGAAGTTTCCTTCGCCATAATCATATATTGCGTTGTTCAGAATCCAGTCCAAGTTTCTTTGCTGGAGGCGGGCGGCCAGTCGATACGCGCTCTTCTAGGCTCGACAATGGTCATCGTCTTTGTAGCAGAGAGAACCGTAGCACTGTGGGTTAGAACCTGGCTACGTAACTCATACGCCTTACGTGGAGTTCCACTGCGTTAAAGTGGAACTCCACGAGAAAATAACTACTACACAAGAAAATTCACTCCAATAAGCGTTAAAGTAACTACTACACAAGGAAACTCACTCTGATGAAAGAAAAAATAACTACCACACAAGAAAACTCAATCCAATAAAACAAAAGCTAACTACTACATAAGAAAACTCACTCTGGCAAAAGAAAAACTAATTACCACACAAGAAAACTCATTCCAGTAAACGAAAACTAACTACTACACAAAGAAACTCACTCTGACAAAGAAAAACTAACTAACAACCAAGAAAACTCACTCAGATAAAAGAAAACTAACTACTACACAAGGAAATTCACGCTGACGAAAGAAAAACTACCACACAAGAAAACTCACTCCAATAAAAGAAAACCTCACTCCGACACAAGAAAACTCACTCTGACGAAAGAAAAACTACTACACAAGAAAACTCACTCCAATAAGAGATAGAGTAACTACTACACAAGGAAACTCACTCTGATGAAAGAAAAACTAACTACCACACATGAAAACTCACTCCAATAAAACAAAAGCTAACTACTACACAAGAAAACTCACTCTGGCGAAAGAAAAACTAACTACCACACAAGAAAACTCACTCCAATAAAAGAAAACCTCACTCCTACACAAGAAAACTCACTCTGACGAAAGAAAAATAAACTACTACACAAGGAAACTCACTGACGAAAGAAAAACTAACTACCACACAAGAAAACTCACTCAGATAAAAGAAAACTACTACACAAGGAAATTCACTCTGACGAAAGAAAAACTACCACACAAGAAAACTCACTCCAATAAAAGAAAACCTCACTCCGACACAAGAAAACTCACTCTGATGAAAGAAAAACTACTACACAAGAAAACTCACTCCAATAAGAGAAAAAGTAACTACTACACACACAAGAAAATTCACTCCAATAAGAGATAGAGTAACTACTACACAAGGAAACTCACTCTGATGAAAGAAAAACTAACTACCACACATGAAAACTCACTCCAATAAAGAAAACCTCACTCCTACACAAGAAAACTCACTCTGATGAAAGAAAAATAAACTACTACACAAGGAAACTCACTCTGACAAAAGAAAAACTAACTACCACACAAGGAAACTTACTCCAATAAAAGAAAAAAATAACTACTGCACAAGGAAACTCACTCTGACAAAAGAAAAACTAACTACTACACAAGAAAACTCACTCCAATAAAAGAAAAAAATAAGTACTACACAATGAAACTTACTCCAATAAAAGAAACATGTTAAGATTAGAGGTCCAGATGAGCTTGGACCGGTCAAGCAATGGACTGAAATGCTGGGAGCAATGACGAGAACAAGAGTGAACAAAAGTAGATTTATTTACAATAATGTGCAACAAAGGAAATAATGCTGAAGCTGGTGAGGGAGCCTGCAGAGCAAAGACAGGGCCTGCTCCAAGCGGTGGACAGCCAGAGCTGCAGTGCAAATGGAACCAGGTTCAGAGATGGAAAACTGGTTGGAATCCAGGGCAGGACAAGACAGGACAGGAACTGGAGCCAGGTGGCTGCAAACAGAGCCGAGGACAGGGGAACATTCTGAGGAGACAATGGTGAGTGAGCTGCACTCGTAACACTGGAAGGCTTAACAACAGAATATTCAGAATTTAGCACAGAGGCTCAGTACAGGAATGTTCATAGTTCAAGAATGTTCATAGTTCAAGAATATTCAGACGTCAGAGATCAGCAATGCAATTAAGCAGCAGTGCATCTTATGACACAATTCAATATAGCTAGAACTCAGCTTCAAGAATAACTTGGAAGTTCTTAGTAGTTCTGCTCACAGTTCATACAGTTGTTGAAATAAACAGATGAAGCCACAGACAGGAGTGTAGTGAGAGCGGAATCTTGAATTCATAGACAAATAGGAACTTAGCTGACAAGAACAGAGCAGCTCACTCTGAGGCAGGCTGAGGATCAACAGCGGCACAGCTGAGTGTTCCTAAAGTGACATGGTAGTTTGCAGGTAGTGGCATGGAAGCCAGTAGATGGTGCAGCATGGAAGCTACACAGGACGGCGTCTGAAAACACCAAAGATCAGAGTACTCTACTACGGGAAATAGAGTGGCCAAGTTACCTTGGAGAGAAGCTGCAGAAAGCTCAGAATTCACACTGAGGGTGTCTCAGGGAAATCTCTTGGAAGGTTCTCACATCAGACAGGAGGAATCAGGAACAAGGTGCTGCAAGAAAAGACGAGATTCTGGCAAGGTCAAGGTCAAGGTAGATTCTGGCAAAGACTGAGCTCAAAGCCAGGTTTTAAGTAACCCGATCAGAATCAGGAGCTGATGAATCACAGGTGTTCCTCGCATCTGCTGTGCACCACCTGGTGGGGAAACAGACAAACAACATACAAAAGGACAGACATGGAAGGGGCAAAGGCAGACCACGACAACAAAAAAAAACTACTACACAAGAAAACTCACTCGAACAAAAGAAAAACTAACTACTACACAAAAAGACTCACTCAAGCAAAAGAAAAACTAACTACTACACAAGTAAATTCAGCTTGGGACTCCAACGAGGGTGGTCGCATCTCCTCCACTGTCCCTTATCTCTGCTCTCTGCTTTAACCTTCAAGTCCCTACTTCACCAGACTGTGAATTCCTCAAATTATATTGGATACTGGATCTATTGGACTACTATTGGATTAACCACGCTATTGACACCATCTTTTCTACAAGAAGGTCAGGACCGGGGGATCCTTCCTGCCCAGATGGAATGTATCCTGTGGGCTATGTTCTCGGCTCCTGGGGGTCGTGGTGAGTTGCATGCTTTTTCGCCATTCTCTGTGGAAGACGTCAAGGATTTATTCATATTTGGTCTTATGGTAGCAGGGCTGGTACTTTCTGGCTTATGTGCTGCCCTGATCTACCGGAAAATTGGCAAGACGGCGGCATCAAGCACCACGGTCCCTCGCTTGTCCATCATGATTAACAAGGTGGGCAAGGCAATGCATTCTCAGACTGCGATGACTCTTGAACTCAGACGCAAATTGGATGACAGCTTGGAGAAGATGCGTGCCCTGCAGATGAAGATTTCGGAGGCTGACGAATATTCTTAATTTATAATTGGGAATATTCTTAATTCATATTTGGGATTTCGTTGTTCAAGTGAAGCTGTAAAAAGTGTTTTTCACTGCTCAAACCACAACACGGCAGGCTTATCAGCCTGAAGGACAAATTGCCCTGTTGTTTTCCTCCAGAGGAATGTCTTCGGCCTTGGGGAACATTTGGCTGTTTCTTATCTCAACTCACAAAGACAAACTGTTTCACGGGACTGAAGCATGCTCCACTCCCTCTCTCCACCCCCCTCCCACCCCCCAACACACCCCCCACTCTGGCTTCTGCTCACATCATCCCTTCCCTTCTGCGGGGGCGGCGTGGTTTTAGATGCAGCAGGTCCCCCCCCCCCCCCCCCCCAAAAGCTGACGGTGGCACAACTCAGGGTTGCTGCAAGACCTTCACCCACTTGCCTCAATTCGGATAATGGACTTCTTCAAATTTAGTGCACATAAACAATGTCAAATGTGTATGTGCTGTCTTTAATTCTGATGTGTGCCATTATTACAGTAAACATTATTATTATTACAGTACTAATTGTGGACAAATTGCTGTCTGAGGTAACTGGAGTGTAAACATAATTTCTCCACTGTGAGATCAATAAAGTATATCTCATCTCATTTCATCTCAAATTCACTCCAGTAAAAGAAAAAGTCACTCCTACACAAGAAAACTCCCTCCAATAAAAGAAAAACTAACGGCTACACAAGGAAACTCACTCATCACTTATCTTCTGCTTATTCGGGATTGGGTCGCAAGGACAACAGCTCCAGCAGGGGACCCCAGACTTTCCTTTCATGGGCCACATTAACCACCTCTGACTGGTGGATGCGTTCCCGGGCCAGTGTGGAAATATAATCTCTCCACCTAGTCCTGGGTCTTCCCCAGGGTTTCCTCCCAGATGGACTTGCCTGGAACACCTCCCTAGGGAGGCGCCCAGGAGGCATTCTTACCAGATGCCGAACCACCTTAGCTGGCTCCTTTCAACACAAAGGAGCAGCGGCTCCACTCCGAGCTCCCCACGGATGACCGAACTTCTCACCCAGTCTCTAAGGGAGACACCAGCCACCCTCCAAAGGAAACCCATTTCAGTCACTTGTACCCGCAATCTAGTTCTTTTGTTCATGACCCAACCCTTATGGTAAATGGTAAATGGGCTGCATTTATATAGCACTTTTCCATCATGAATCAGATGCTCAAAGTGCTTTACAATTATGCCTCATGTTCACACAGACACATTCACACACCGATGTCAGGTTGCTGCTATGCATGGTACTCACTACACACCGGGAGCAACTTGGAGATTAAGCACCTCGCCCAAGGGCACTTAGTGATTTTCCGGTGAGGCTGGGGTTTGAACTGAGGATCCTCTGGTCTCAAGCCCAACACTTAACCACGAGACCATCACCTTCCCCTCATGACCATAGGTGAGAGTAGGAATGAAGACTGACCAGTAGATCGAGAACTTCACCTTTTGGCTCAGCTCTCTTTTTGTCACAACAGTACAGTACAGCAAATGCAACACCGCCCCTGCTTGCATTCTCCGGCAATCTCCTTCACTTGGGGCAAGACCTCATTCCATACCCGGACTAGGCAATCCATTGGTTTCCTGCTGATAACCATGGCGTCAGATTTAGAGGTGCTGATCCTCATCCCGGCTGCTTCACACTCGGCTGTGTGAAGCGGCTTATAAATACCCACCCCTTATACTTGAAGACTTTATACGAAACACCACTCAGGCCAGGAGATGACGCGGCACGGGACTTTCGTAGAAACGCTTCTACTTCGGCCAGCCTTGGTAGTGAGAGGTCGAAAGGCACAGACAGCTCAGTCGGACGGACTAGTCCCTCAACATCCCCGATCTCCTCTTTTCGCCGTGGATCCGAGTACGTAGCTTTCAAATGACTTTCTAGATCTTCTTGTGGTACATGAAGCGTCCCTGACTTCGCCTGGCTAAACAGGTCTTTCGTAAAGCGGAATGGGTCTTGGAAAAATTTCAGTCTTTGCCGTGCTTGAAATTTCCGCTTTAGGCGCAGCTTTTCCGCTTTCCTCAGTGCCTTGAGTCTTCGTCTGAGCTGATCTCGAAGCTCGTCCAATCCATTCTTTTGCACGATGTCAGCTTCTTTCCATCATTTCGTCAACTGGCGTAGCTCCTTCCGCAGAGGATGTATCTCTTCTTGGCGCCTGCTTCTCTTGGATGCTTTGTCAGTCTTGTCTTTCTTTTCCATGATGCCGAAGTTTCCTTCGCCATAATCATAATCACTCTGATGAAAGAAAAACTAACTACCACACATGAAAACTCACTCCAATAAAACAAAAGCTAACTACTACACAAGAAAACTCACTCTGGCGAAAGAAAAACTAACTACCACACAAGAAAACTCACTCCAATAAAAGAAAACCTCACTCCTACACAAGAAAACTCACTCTGACGAAAGAAAAATAAACTACTACACAAGGAAACTCACTGACGAAAGAAAAACTAACTACCACACAAGAAAACTCACTCAGATAAAAGAAAACTACTACACAAGGAAATTCACTCTGACGAAAGAAAAACTACCACACAAGAAAACTCACTCCAATAAAAGAAAACCTCACTCCGACACAAGAAAACTCACTCTGATGAAAGAAAAACTACTACACAAGAAAACTCACTCCAATAAGAGAAAAAGTAACTACTACACACACAAGAAAATTCACTCCAATAAGAGATAGAGTAACTACTACACAAGGAAACTCACTCTGATGAAAGAAAAACTAACTACCACACATGAAAACTCACTCCAATAAAAGAAAACCTCACTCCTACACAAGAAAACTCACTCTGATGAAAGAAAAATAAACTACTACACAAGGAAACTCACTCTGACAAAAGAAAAACTAACTACCACACAAGGAAACTTACTCCAATAAAAGAAAAAAATAACTACTGCACAAGGAAACTCACTCTGACAAAAGAAAAACTAACTACTACACAAGAAAACTCACTCCAATAAAAGAAAAAAATAAGTACTACACAATGAAACTTACTCCAATAAAAGAAACATGTTAAGATTAGAGGTCCAGATGAGCTTGGACCGGTCAAGCAATGGACTGAAATGCTGGGAGCAATGACGAGAACAAGAGTGAACAAAAGTAGATTTATTTACAATAATGTGCAACAAAGGAAATAATGCTGAAGCTGGTGAGGGAGCCTGCAGAGCAAAGACAGGGCCTGCTCCAAGCGGTGGACAGCCAGAGCTGCAGTGCAAATGGAACCAGGTTCAGAGATGGAAAACTGGTTGGAATCCAGGGCAGGACAAGACAGGACAGGAACTGGAGCCAGGTGGCTGCAAACAGAGCCGAGGACAGGGGAACATTCTGAGGAGACAATGGTGAGTGAGCTGCACTCGTAACACTGGAAGGCTTAACAACAGAATATTCAGAATTTAGCACAGAGGCTCAGTACAGGAATGTTCATAGTTCAAGAATGTTCATAGTTCAAGAATATTCAGACGTCAGAGATCAGCAATGCAATTAAGCAGCAGTGCATCTTATGACACAATTCAATATAGCTAGAACTCAGCTTCAAGAATAACTTGGAAGTTCTTAGTAGTTCTGCTCACAGTTCATACAGTTGTTGAAATAAACAGATGAAGCCACAGACAGGAGTGTAGTGAGAGCGGAATCTTGAATTCATAGACAAATAGGAACTTAGCTGACAAGAACAGAGCAGCTCACTCTGAGGCAGGCTGAGGATCAACAGCGGCACAGCTGAGTGTTCCTAAAGTGACATGGTAGTTTGCAGGTAGTGGCATGGAAGCCAGTAGATGGTGCAGCATGGAAGCTACACAGGACGGCGTCTGAAAACACCAAAGATCAGAGTACTCTACTACGGGAAATAGAGTGGCCAAGTTACCTTGGAGAGAAGCTGCAGAAAGCTCAGAATTCACACTGAGGGTGTCTCAGGGAAATCTCTTGGAAGGTTCTCACATCAGACAGGAGGAATCAGGAACAAGGTGCTGCAAGAAAAGACGAGATTCTGGCAAGGTCAAGGTCAAGGTAGATTCTGGCAAAGACTGAGCTCAAAGCCAGGTTTTAAGTAACCCGATCAGAATCAGGAGCTGATGAATCACAGGTGTTCCTCGCATCTGCTGTGCACCACCTGGTGGGGAAACAGACAAACAACATACAAAAGGACAGACATGGAAGGGGCAAAGGCAGACCACGACAAAAAAAAAAACTACTACACAAGAAAACTCACTCGAACAAAAGAAAAACTAACTACTACACAAAAAGACTCACTCAAGCAAAAGAAAAACTAACTACTACACAAGTAAATTCAGCTTGGGACTCCAACGAGGGTGGTCGCATCTCCTCCACTGTCCCTTATCTCTGCTCTCTGCTTTAACCTTCAAGTCCCTACTTCACCAGACTGTGAATTCCTCAAATTATATTGGATACTGGATCTATTGGACTACTATTGGATTAACCACGCTATTGACACCATCTTTTCTACAAGAAGGTCAGGACCGGGGGATCCTTCCTGCCCAGATGGAATGTATCCTGTGGGCTATGTTCTCGGCTCCTGGGGGTCGTGGTGAGTTGCATGCTTTTTCGCCATTCTCTGTGGAAGACGTCAAGGATTTATTCATATTTGGTCTTATGGTAGCAGGGCTGGTACTTTCTGGCTTATGTGCTGCCCTGATCTACCGGAAAATTGGCAAGACGGCGGCATCAAGCACCACGGTCCCTCGCTTGTCCATCATGATTAACAAGGTGGGCAAGGCAATGCATTCTCAGACTGCGATGACTCTTGAACTCAGACGCAAATTGGATGACAGCTTGGAGAAGATGCGTGCCCTGCAGATGAAGATTTCGGAGGCTGACGAATATTCTTAATTTATAATTGGGAATATTCTTAATTCATATTTGGGATTTCGTTGTTCAAGTGAAGCTGTAAAAAGTGTTTTTCACTGCTCAAACCACAACACTGGCAGGCTTATCAGCCTGAAGGACAAATTGCCCTGTTGTTTTCCTCCAGAGGAATGTCTTCGGCCTTGGGAACATTTGGCTGTTCTTATCTCAACTCACAAAGACAAACTGTTTCACGGGACTGAAGCATGCTCCACTCCCTCTCTCCACCCCCTCCCACCCCCCAACACACCCCCCACTCTGGCTTCTGCTCACATCATCCCTTCCCTTCTGCGGGGGCGGCGTGGTTTAGATGCAGCAGGTCCCCCCCCCCCCCCCCCCCCCCCAAAAGCTGACGTGGCACAACTCAGGGTTGCTGCAAGACCTTCACCCACTTGCCTCAATTCGGATAATGGACTTCTTCAAATTTAGTGCACATAAACAATGTCAAATGTGTATGTGCTGTCTTTAATTCTGATGTGTGCCATTATTACAGTAAACATTATTATTATTACAGTACTAATTGTGGACAAATTGCTGTCTGAGGTAACTGGAGTGTAAACATAATTTCTCCACTGTGAGATCAATAAAGTATATCTCATCTCATTTCATCTCAAATTCACTCCAGTAAAAGAAAAAGTCACTCCTACACAAGAAAACTCCCTCCAATAAAAGAAAAACTAACGGCTACACAAGGAAACTCACTCATCACTTATCTTCTGCTTATTCGGGATTGGGTCGCAAGGACAACAGCTCCAGCAGGGGACCCCAGACTTTCCTTTCATGGGCCACATTAACCACCTCTGACTGGTGGATGCGTTCCCGGGCCAGTGTGGAAATATAATCTCTCCACCTAGTCCTGGGTCTCCCCAGGGTTTCCTCCCAGATGGACTTGCCTGGAACACCTCCCTAGGGAGGCGCCCAGGAGGCATTCTTACCAGATGCCGAACCACCTTAGCTGGCTCCTTTCAACACAAAGGAGCAGCGGCTCCACTCCGAGCTCCCCACGGATGACCGAACTTCTCACCCAGTCTCTAAGGGAGACACCAGCCACCCTCCAAAGGAAACCCATTTCAGTCACTTGTACCCGCAATCTAGTTCTTTTGTTCATGACCCAACCCTTATGGTAAATGGTAAATGGGCTGCATTTATATAGCACTTTTCCATCATGAATCAGATGTTCAAAGTGCTTTACAATTATGCCTCATGTTCACACAGACACATTCACACACCGATGTCAGGTTGCTGCTATGCATGGTACTCACTACACACCGGGAGCAACTTGGAGATTAAGCACCTCGCCCAAGGGCACTTAGTGATTTTCCGGTGAGGCTGGGGTTTGAACTGAGGATCCTCTGGTCTCAAGCCCAACACTTAACCACGAGACCATCACCTTCCCCTCATGACCATAGGTGAGAGTAGGAATGAAGACTGACCAGTAGATCGAGAACTTCACCTTTTGGCTCAGCTCTCTTTTTGTCACAACAGTACAGTACAGCAAATGCAACACCGCCCCTGCTTGCATTCTCCGGCAATCTCCTTCACTTGGGGCAAGACCTCATTCCATACCCGGACTAGGCAATCCATTGGTTTCCTGCTGATAACCATGGCGTCAGATTTAGAGGTGCTGATCCTCATCCCGGCTGCTTCACACTCGGCTGTGTGAAGCGGCTTATAAATACCCACCCCTTATACTAAAAGAATAAGAAATATACACAATCACACACAAACATGTATGCATATTACACATACACACAAACATGTATCTATTTATCTATTTTATATATATATTTATATATACATACACTCAACAAAAATATAAACACAACACTTTTGGTTTTGCTCCCATTTTGTATGAGATGAACTCAAAGATCTAAAACTTTTTCCACATACACAATATCACCATTTCCCTCAAATATTGTTCACAAACCAGTCTAAATCTGTGATAGTGAGCACTTCTCCTTTGCTGAGATAATCCATCCCACCTCACAGGTGTGCCATATCAAGATGCTGATTATGTTGTGAAAGTGTCGTGACACGGACCCACAACAGGGGCCGTTAATGAACGGACAATGGATAAGCCAAAAAGTAACAATTTAATGTTGTGAATCGCACAACGAAGTACAGACAATAACAATATGGTGGAATGTCAATTATACACAAGGTGACGTGTGGGCAGGCTCGAAGATAGAAGACGTCTGGCGAGAGAAGAGCCGGATCCCACACAGCTTCCACCACCAACGGATCTGAAGAACACCGGAGCCGCCAAGCCCTGCGCCCCAGGTGGCCACCGTCTTCAGCAGTCAGACCCGGTACTGCTGGCAGAGAACAGAAACAGTACTGATGAGTGTAAGTTCGCACACTCAGTAATCCCACAGTCAGTGTTCAGTTAGGAGGGAGAACCTCCACCTCCGAATCACACACTCGTGCAGCTCCTGAGACAACCACTTATCTGGTTTGGGGTGTGAGGCGAAGCCGTCGCAGTCCACACCAAACGCCAACACAGCAGACAAGGAATCCGTCCCAGGAAAACGGCTGCAAAAGAGATCAGACTAATGCTCGATTAAGATTCAGCAGAGAAGTTACCTGAATGGTAGCTGATTTCTCGGCGGGGAGGTGGAGTTGCAGTCCGGCCTTTATGGTGGTGGTGATGAGTAGTGGATGAGTGACAGCTGGTACGGATGCTGGGTGACAGCTGTCACTCCCGGTTGCTCCGACGCCCTCTCGTGCTTGAAGCCCGCACTTCAAGCAGGGCGCCATCTTGTGGTGGTGGGCCAGCCAGCAGTACCTCCTCTTCAGCGGCCCACACAACAGATTAGACACCATGATTAGTGCACAGGTGTGCCTTAGACTGCCCACAATAAAAGGCCACTCTGAAAGGTGCAGTTTTATCACACAGCACAATGCCACAGATGTCGCAAGATTTGAGGGAGCGTGCAATTGGCATGCTGACAGCAGGAATGTCAACCAGAAGAATAAAATTCCTCTCAAATTATAACTGGAGTCCCTCAGTTTCCAGATTATCTGTGTCTGCTACGTTTAAGATGCATGGAATTTATAAACGCAAACTGAATTTCAGACATCTTATATATATTACTCTGGAACAAAGACGACAGAAAGTGATTGACATAAGCAGGACTCTAATAGCAAACAGGAATCGATTGCAATGATTCCAGGTTGTTCCTCCATTTTGTTCAATTGGAATATGGAAATAATGGAGGAACAACCTGAGCTTCTTCTGGCATGTTTACATAAAACAAACACAATAGCAACATCTATAAACCCAGAGAATATATTCACGGGAGTTTTAGGCACAATATACAAAGAGTTTAATGCTGTTGTCCGTGTGGAGCCTGATCAGAGCGTCTCAAATACATTTCTTCTGTCATAAATGTACTGAGGTACCCATAATGCACCTGGGCACAGCATGCCCACACTAAAACCTTCAAAATTAGTGCATTACTTTACAACTAAAATATATATCTGATATTTTCACTTTATAAAACATCAAACATGATAGTAGAGAAGCTTGAATCTTCGACTGGACTGGGTTGCTTGACGCGAGGACGTTTTGCTTCAAATCGCAGAAGCTTCCTCAGCTAAAATTCTTGCTCTGGAAGTCTGACTTCTGTCTGACTCTTGTAGAGAAGAATAAAACAGAAGCCAACAAAAGCTGGAGTTTTAAACCTAACCAGACCCCTCCTACTGAGAGGCAGACTGCTATAGGCTAGTGACTAAACAATAGCTCTAATTAGCAACTATTGTGCTCTAGTTAGCACACCTAATGACAGGAAAGCTGTCCCTCTAATGATGGGATGGATGCCTTTCTGATGGCTCCCTTGATGATGTGAATGACTCATTACCATGAACAAAAGACTGAAACTCCTTTGACCTGAGTACCCCATTGTAAACAGGGGATAAAGTGTGTCTCAGACCACCTCCCCGGTTAAGGCTGGGTTTCAAACGTTTCACAAAGAATGCCTCCTTGACCCCTCTCTCAAACCATTTCTTCTCTCTGGCTAATATTTTAACTTCCTTGTCCTCAAACGTGTGGTTAGTGTCTTTAAGGTGGAGATGAACTGCAGACTGAGGTCCACTGGCGCCCTCGCTGTGGTGCTGGTATAGCCTTTTGTGTAAAGGTTGCTTCGTTTCACCTATGTAGTGTTCGTTACAGTTTTCCTGACATCTGATAGAATACACTACATTGCTCTGTTTGTAACTAGGGATCATGTCCTTAGGGTGAACTAATTTCTGTCTCAAGGTGTTAACCGGTTTAAAGTAAACTGGGATTTTGTGCTGTCTGAAGATCCTCTGTAGTTTTTCCCCTACTCCTGCTAAATAAGGGAGAGACACTCTTCTTCTTGTCTCCGTCTCCTGTCTATCTGGTCTCTTTGTTCTCTGGGACTTCTGCACTTTGCCCAGGGACCATCGTGGGTACCCACATACTGTGAGGGCTTTCTGGACACGTTGTTGTTCTTTAGCCCTTCCCTCTGCAGTTGTGGGCACCTGTAGGGCTCTGTGTTGAAGCGTCCTGATCAGCCCGAGTTTGTGTTCAAGGGGGTGGTTTGAGCCAAAGAGCAGATATTGGTCAGTGTGAGTTGGTTTTCTGTAAACCCCTGTCTGGAGCTGTCTGTTCTCTCCAGTCGTAACATCACAGTCCAAGAAGGCTAAATGGTTGTTTCTGGCATCCTCACATGTGAACTTGATATTGGCGTCCACCGAGTTGATGTGTTCTGTAAAGTCCTCAACTTGCTGTTGCTTGATTTTTACCCAGGTGTCATCAACATATCTGAACCAGTGTCTGGGAGAGATGCCCGTGAAAGACGTCAAGGCTGTCTTCTCCACTCGCTCCATGTACAGATTGGCCACAATGGGGGATACCGGAGACCCCATCGCATAACCATGAATCTGCCTGTAGTAATTCCCCCTAAACAGGAAATACGTGGTGTTGAGACAGATTTCCAAGAGTTGGCAGATGTGGTCTGGTGTGAGTTTGGTCCTTTCAAGTAGAGACACATCCTCCAGCAGTCTCTGCCTCACAGCTGAGACGGCCTCAGCAGTGGGGATGCAGGTGAACAACGATGTCACATCAAAAGACACCATTCATCTGCCTTCAGCTGTAGGTCCTTGATCTTGTTCACAAAATCTTGTGTGTTCTCCACATGGTGGTCTGAGTTACCCACTAGAGGAGCCAAAATCCACTTGAGGTACTTGGCCAAATTGTACGTGATGGAATCTGTGCTACATACAATAGGCCTGAGTGGCACGTCCTGTTTGTGGATTTTGGGCAGTCCATAGATGCACGGAGTGGCGTCCCCAGGGTACAGTCTGTAGTATGTCTGCCTGTCGATGAGTCCCTCTTTCTCCAGGTGTTGGAGGTAGCTAATGATTTTCTTCTTATAGCCGCTCGTGGGGTCTCTCTTCAGACGTTCGTATGTGTTGGAGTCACTGAGCAAGTTGTTGATCTTGGCCTCGTAGTCCGATGTGTTCAGGACCACCGTGCATCTGCCTTTATCCGCTGGCAAGATAAGGATGCTTTGGTCCTTTTGCAGTGCTGACAAAGCTTTCCGTTCTTCTCCTGTGATGTTGGACGGAGGAGGCTTAGCACTGTTCAGCACTGCTGTGACTCTTAGTCGGAGGTCCCCAGCTTCTGACTCTGACAAACTGTTATGTTTAATGGCTGACTCTACTGCAGTGATGTAATCTACTGTTGGAATATGTTTAGGGGTCACTGAGAAATTTAGTCCTTTAGCGAGCACATCCTTTTCTGTCTGTGTAATAACCCTGTTGGAGATTCTTTACCCAATTTTCCCTGTTGTCACTAATTTGTCTGGGTGTATCTTTAAAAGTACTCCCACTGAAAGTACGCCTTTTCTGCACTAAAAGGTTGTGAAACTTCCTGATTTGCCGCTCCTTACTTTTTAAATGCTCAGCCATTTTAATTTTAACTATGAACTTTGTGATCTGATTATGGGCCTCTTCCCCCACTAAAGTTTCTAACATTTTGTGCAGACTATCCAGATTATTTTGGAGGTCTAATATTTTAAAATGAAGCCTTCTAATTCTAAGACCCAAAATCCTCCTAAGGTAACTGTGCTGGATCTTTTCTGCTGTGTGACCTGCTTCTAGTGCCTTTTGCTTCATGCATTTGGGAATAACATTCTTTTGTTTGCATCTCAGGTTAAATCTTAAGTGGTTTCTAAAGTTAGCTATGTTTTTAGCAGTCTTTTCCAGCTTACGTACCAGTGGCCAGGGACTCATGCCCACAGTTGGTCGCAATGTTCTGTGTAGGCTCTCAGTTGTCCAGGTGGTTTCCATAGTAGAGAAGCTTGAATCTTCGACTGGACTGGGTTGCTGGACGCAAGGACGTTTCGCTTCAAATCACAGAAGCTTCCTCAGCTAAAATTCTTGCTCTGGAAGTCTGACTTCTGTCTGACTCTTGTAGAGAAGAATAAAACAGAAGCCAACAAAAGCTGGAGTTTTAAACCTAACCAGACCCCTCCTACTGAGAGGCAGACTGCTATAGGCTGGTCACTGGTCAGTCACTGGTTCAGATATGTTGATGACACATGGGTTAAAATCAAGCAACAGCAAGTTGAGGACTTTACAGAACACATCAACTCGGTGGACGCCAATATCAAGTTCACACGTGAGGATGCCAGAAACAACCATTTAGCCGTCTTGGACTGTGATGTTACGATTGGAGAGAACAGGCAGCTCCAGACAGGGGTTTACAGAAAACCAACTCACACTGACCAATATTTGCTCTTTGGCTCAAACCACCCCCCTTGAACACAAGCTCGGGGTGATCAGGACGCTTCAACACAGAGCCCTACAGGTGCCCACAACTGCAGAGGGAAGGGCTAAAGAACAACAACGTCTCCGGAAAGCCCTCACAGTATGTGGGTACCCACGATGGTCCCTGGACAAAGTGCAGAAGTCCCAGAGAACAAAGAGACCAGATAGACAGGAGACGGAGACAAGAAGAAGAGGAGTGTCTCTCCCTTATTTAGCAGGGAGTAGGGGGAAAACCTACAGAGGATCTTCAGACAGCACAAAATCCCAGTTTACTTTAAACTGGTTAACACCTTGAGACAGAAATTAATTCACCCTAAGGACATGATCCCTAGTTACAAACAGAGCAATGTAGTGTATTCTATCAGATGTCAGGAAAACTGTAACGAACACTACATAGGTGAAACGAAGCAACCTTTACACAAAAGGCTATACCAGCACCGCAGAGAGGGCGCCAGTGGACCTCAGTCTATGGTTCATCTCCACCTTAAAGACACTAACCACATGTTTGAGGACAAGGAAGTTAAAATATTAGCCAGAGAGAAGAAATGGTTTGAGAGAGGGGTCAAGGAGGCATTCTTTGTGAAACGTTTGAAACCCAGCCTTAACCGGGGAGGTGGTCTGAGACACACTTTATCCCCTGTTTACAATGGGGTACTCAGGTCAAAGGAGTTTCAGTCTTTTGTTCATGGTAATGAGTCATTCACATCATCAAGGGAGCCATCAGAAAGGCATCCATCCATCATTAGAGGGACAGCTGTCCTGTCATTAGGTGTGCTAACTAGAGCACATAGTTGCTAATTAGAGCTATTGTTTAGTCACTAGCCTATAGCAGTCTGCCTCTCAGTAGGAGGGGTCTGGTTTAGGTTTAAAACTCTAGCTTTTGTTGGCTTCTGTTTTATTCTTCTCTACAAGAGTCAGACAGAAGTCAGACTTCCAGAGCAAGAATTTAGCTGAGGAAGCTTCGGAGATTTGAAGCGAAACGTCCTCGCGTCAAGCAACCCAGTTCAGTCGAAGATTCAAGCTTCTCTACTATGGAAACCACCTGGACAACTGAGAGCCTACACAGAAACATGAAACATGATGTTAATTTAAATAACTTGTCTGAAATTAGTTTGGTTAAAATTTTAACCATAAGTTAAAACTGTATGCCTCTGGATGACTTGGGTGATATTGCGGAGCGTATCAGTATGGGGTCAAGAGGAAATAGCCTTTTTTTCTTTTGTGAGACCAGTTCTCCTTTGCCTACAGAGGATAGAGTGGTTTCTTCTAGAGGCAGCTCTCCTCTGTTTACGGAAGAGAGAACTGTGGATCTACTAAAACATTTAACAGGTAGGTACTTAACTGATTTTGGGTTTCATAGATGTTGGTAACTATTCAGCTTTGTTTACCACGTTAGCGGTCTAAAGATTATCGGACCAAAACCTATAGGAAGATAATTAGTCCGATGATGGTTTTCAAAGTTATCTGAAAAGCTAATCCGATAATGAAAACATTATCTTTGATAATTAGCAGATTAGCAGTACTGTGCCCACCACTGATTACAGCCAGTGAAGTAGTGCAATTTTTTTTTCTAAAACTATATTGCTGTTCGCTAAGTATGTGATGTTTAGTTATGAAATCATATAACCTCTTTAAAAATACCTTTTCTAAAATTTCTGAAAATTGTGGTCGGAGTGAGATTGGTCTATAATTTGAAAAGACATGTTTGTCGCCAGATTTAAACAGCGGTATCACTTTAGCCAGTTTCATTCTGAAAGGAGATTTCCCAGTCATTAGTGACAAGTTACAAATATACGTGAAATGTTTAATACAATCAATAATATTTTTAATCAAAAACATATCAAAATTATCACTATCAGTTAATTTTTCCCCCCTTGAGTTTACGAACAATGTCAATTATTTTGTATTCATCAGTTTCTTTAATGAAGGTTGAATTCTGAATTTAATTTTTTCTCTGTAATTTAAAGAGCGCATTCCAGAAGATACATCTGAATCAGCTAAATTTTTACCCACATTTACAAAGTAAGCATTAAAGTCATTTGCTATAGCTTTATTCTCCTTAACAACTGTACCAGTACTTGTGTAATAAAGGGCAGGATCTTTAACACGTTTTCTCTTATTTATGATTTCATTCAAAAATCTTCCATGTACCCTTAATGTTTATTTTTTCCAATAAATCACTATAATACTGCCTTTTACAAGATCGCATAATGTTAGTTAATTTTTATATTTCTTATATCTTTTCTCAGCATCAAATGTTCTTAGTTTTAAGAACTGCTTGTACAGAAAATTCTTCTCTTCTCCCTTAGTGATCCAAGGTTTGTCAACATTTTGCTTATTTCCAACATGTAACACCAAAGAGCAATGTTTATCATATAAATTGGAGATAATAGAAATGAATGACTCATAAGATTGATCAATGTCCTCAATGTAAATGTCACTCCAGTTTGGATCCCTTAAGTCCATTCTAAGATTTTCCAAAGTGTCCTCTGTTATTTTTCTTTTGAAATTTG
This sequence comes from Thalassophryne amazonica, assembly GCF_902500255.1. Classification (NCBI taxonomy): domain Eukaryota; kingdom Metazoa; phylum Chordata; class Actinopteri; order Batrachoidiformes; family Batrachoididae; genus Thalassophryne; species Thalassophryne amazonica. The sequence goes on along the minus strand of NC_047113.1, from coordinate 77,655,864 downwards.
TAATTTCAGTATGGTCAATTTTATCAACAAAATAATTGAAAACTACAAAAACCGGCAAATGATCACTGATAAGTAATCCCCCCTCTAAATTTCCCACGGTAACATTTGTAAGTATATTGTCAATAAGTGTCGCTGTATTCGCAGTTATCCTAGTTGAATGGCTAATCACTGGATACATTCCCATACAAAACACAGAATTTATAAATTCAGTTATATGTATTTGACCATGAGGATTTAAGAAGTCTATGTTGAAGTCTCCACAAACAAATAAAAACTTAGCATTTTTTAATAATGTTGCACATCTCAGTCAGCCTTCCCACAATTTTTTTTAATGTTTTGATCCTGGTGCTCTGTAAACACAACTTATATTTTTTGATTTTTTTGCATTTAATTTCCACAGCGACACATTCCATGACATTTTCCAAAGAAAAACACGTTTTGAATGATTTCACATATAAGCAGAACTACCGTAAAGTGCCACACCACCACCCCATTTATTCATCCTATTTATAGGAAAGAAATCATAACCCTCAAACTGGATGGTGTCCATATGCTCCTCTTTCAACCACGCCTCAGAAATTGCAATAACTGAAAAATGTTTATTTGCACAATTTAAACAATCCTGAATTTTTGACAAGTTCATGGAAGGACTTCTGCTATTAAAATGTATGATGGAGAATGTCCCATTTAACACAGTGAATTTGCTAAATTGTTCCTCATAAAAATAATTAAAATGGTGAGTAATATTTTAAAGAAAATATTAAACCACATTCTGCAGTAAAAGAGTGCGGGTACTAGACTGGCCTGCCTGAAGTACAGACCTGTCGACCACTGAAACGTGTGGCGCATTATGAAGCACAAAATACGACAACAGAGACCCCGGACTGTTGAACAACTGAAGTCGTACATCAAGCAAGAATGGGAAAGATTCCATCTACAAAGCTTCAACAATTAGTGTCCTCAGTTCCCAAATGCTTGTTGAGTGTTGTTAGAAGGTGATGTAACACAGTGGTAAACATACCACTGTCCCAGCTTTTTTGAAATGTGTTGCAGGCATCCATTTCAAAATGAGCAAATATTTACGCAAAAACTGACCGTCGGTGTGAATGTATCCCTGCAACAGACTGTCCGGGGTGAACCCCACCTCTCGCTCCATGACCGCTGGGATAGGCTCCACCCCTCGTGACCCTTGATTGGAGTACGTGGTTATAATGAATAAATGAAATCAACGGCAGTGATTCTTACATTTCCTTTGACTTCTGTTTCATAACCCAAACCTTAAAGAATCAAAAGGACATTTCATGTTTGTTTGTGGTTATCCTCTCTTCATTTCTAATGTGTCATTCGTGCATTCAGACCTAAAAACACTTTCCCAGTTGAGGACCGAGGGTGATTTATTCTCAATCTAAAGACTAAAGCATCATTTTCACTGCCAGTTTTCTTGAGGACAAGTCAGGTGATGAACACATGAACATTTCCAAGTCACTGAAGTGTCTCTGACTTCATTTACATCACTCATTAAGAAATACAGTGTGGTACTGTGTAGGAACTCTGTGACAGGAGGCGCATGAGGGAAGCCACCAAGATGCCCGCACCGCTCGGAACGGCTTCAAATTAATCATCACTGCCAAACCTCCACGTGTTCTCACTTTAATTACACTTCAAACATTTAAATTTACACCAGTTTATTGTTTAAAAACAAACACATACAAATAATCAAAAATAAATGGATTCAGGAAAACATGACTCAGAGGGGCGTGGCAGCATGTGATGCGCGGGCATAACACTGACCACACGCAGTGCAAGACTTCAAAGCTAGTTCACAAAAACTGAACCATATTACGAAGCATTAACGCAAAAAAATCAACATCTGCAGAAACTCAAGGGCACACATGAGGGCACCACTGTCAGACTCATTTCACTTTCACCTTTTGTAAGAATTAATCATTTAACCCTCTGGGGTCCGAGGGCATTTTTTGGACAGTTCACTCGCCTGGCATAAATGATTTATTACTGCTGTTAAAAGCTCACCCTGCATCCCACAATCAAGTGGTATGTCTCTTTTTTCAGGACAACCTGTACTTTTAGAATATATATGCTATAGTTGTGTTTTATAAGTGTAATAAAGGTTTACAATCAGAAATAAAGGAAAAAATAAAGCGGAAATAATTTTTACACACATTTATTCAAAAGACACAGCAAACTATAATAAACAACTATTTTGACACTTTATAAAGGTAGTTTGGGGTCACATACAAAAAAATGTACAAAATAAAGGTTCTAACAATAAACACAACTGCACATTTTGAACAATATATACAAAATGGTATATGCGTTTTGTTTGTCTTTATGCCACATCTCAAAGCAATTTCTGTCTGCTATTACACAAACGTTTTACTTCCATGGAGTTAACTCCCTCTTGGAATGTGTTTTCTGCACTGTAAACAACCTATCTTCACAGTTTTTGAGGCCCCCTGTTAACAACCCCTCCCCCCTTTTCATTCATATGCGTAAACGGCACTTTACAAGTGATACCGAGAGAGGCTTATTCAATAATATTCACTGGCCAAGTAGTGAATCATTTGTTCCAGTGACACTCTGGTTCACCATGAGAGGTTGTATGAGGCCCTCTTACGCTGATCACTTACATTCATATGCACAACTCCGCTTTTTACACATGGAGCCAGCAGCCAGGGCTATTCAAACAGCATTTACATGCCAAAGAGTAACACATCGCTGCTCCTAACAATCTTTGGCCTACCATGTGAGACTGCTCTGCCCTATGATTGGATATTGGAAAACCATGTGATGGTGAACCAATTCCGATTGGACACTCACAGTGCGCACGTAATCACATAGCTTCGATTAGGACTACAAGCATGGTGGACGGGCTTGAAAATGAAAGTCTGAGGAGTGTAATTTTGAGCAAAAAAAGTAAATTTCTATTTAATGTCATTAAAAAACGGTGTATCATTAATAAAACTGCACGACGGTGCCAACCTCAGAGGGTTAGAGAAACACTTGCTTTTTTCAAAGTGAAAAATCTGATCAAATCTGGTATAATTTTTTTTTAATCTCAAACACTCAATTGTTTAACTATGGAATATGTTGTTGTAGGCCGCCAGAAGAGGAGGTACTGCTGGATCCACCACCAGAGGGCGCCCTGCCTGGAGTGCGGGCTCCAGGCACCAGAGGGCGCAGCCGCCTCACAGGAGCAGCCAGGGTGACAGCTGTCACGCATCACCTGCAACAGCTGTTACCAATCAGCAGGGATAAATCAGCAGGGACGACGTCTCCACCATCTTTGCCGAGATATCGTTCTACCTGGGAAGGTAATATCTCAGCTGACTGCTTGACAGTAACCTTTTGTGATTTTGTGAGTGATAACAGACCTTTTTTCCAACGAGAGGTGGAGGTAGCTTTCCTGCCGGTGCGGATACTGGGTGCAAACGCGCCCACCTTTAATTGTGTTTTGTTCCTCGCCAGCAGTACCAGGTCCGACACGCGGAGGCAGTGGCCCCCTGGAATTCGGGATCTTGGCGGCTCCAGTTATTCCCGGGTTCTGGTGGCGAGGAGGATAACTCGTGTATGTGGTTCCGGTTCTGCTTGGACAGTGTCTCCTATCTTCGAGCCTGCCCACACGACACCTTTTTGAATTGATTTTCTAATCTATTGTTGTAATCTGTTGTATTTGTTGTGCACATTCACAACAGTAAGTGTTGTTATTTTGACCTACTCCATTGTCCGTTCCTTTGCGCCCCCTGCTGTGGGTCTGTGTACCGACACTTTCCCAACAGAATAAACAAAAAGGTCAAACATTTAGAAATGAGATTTATGCTAATTGTATTTGTAGCTATTTCAGTTTTATGCTCATTAATTAGAATAAAATCTAGATGGTGGTTGAAGCTGTGAGTCTGAGAAACAAAATTTTGTCTTTAATTTGGTAAAACAGTGCCACCCAGAGGACATCAAGGATATGTTATGCATGTAGCAACTCAAAGACGACACTGAATATTCATTCAGATCAAGTGAGATCTGCAGCAGTCTCTATGCACCAATCAATAACTTTGACCTGAAACTCAACCAGCTGGGTTACAGGAAACCCGTGCATTGTGAGTACCAGACCCAAGCCCGGGTAAATGACTAGGGTCGTGTCAGGAAGGGCATCAGGTGTAAAATCTGCCAAACCAAATGTGCAGATCACAAATACTAAATCCATATCAGATCAATCAAAGCCCGGGTCAATGAAATCTTCTATCAGTGCAACTGTCCAACAGAGTCCCCGAAGTGGAAAATGTGTCTGGAGGCAGTGGGAGAGGAGGAAAGTTAGAAGTGTGGAAGTGAGAGTCAGGATGCCCACATGTCTAACTTCTTTATGAAGGAGTGATGATGAATAGGGATGGGTACTGATAAGATTTTATCGATATCAATACCATTATCGATTCCGCTTATCGATCTAATTCCTTATTGATACCTCTTGTGAATTTTCTGTGTACTAAAAGTAGGCTACACAAGTTTTCTGTCACCAACATTTTAAATTGGTCACTGGATCCTTGATCTCTGGCCATAAATAAAAATAAACAAAATCTGTAGTTTTTGTCAAAAGCATTTTCCTTTCAGACATGGCATGAATGTCTCTCCGTATCACTGAGCTAAGCTCAGCCGGCTGCTGCACGTCAGCACAGGACGTCTCATTTTGGGAGGAAAAAACATTTTGATCGATTGCAGTTTGCTTGTATTACAACATTTGAAAAGAGGTGTCATTTGATTTAAACGATGTTTAGCTTTGAAGTTATTAATTCCGACTGGACTCTATTGTTCTAACTTGAATTGGCAGAGAGCCGCGCAGCGTTTGGAGATGTGTGAACAGAACGGAGGATGATTCTTGTTTCTTTTTTCCAACAACACAGGAGTCTTGTTGGAAGAAAGAAGGTCACTAATTTGAGTTAGTGACCTTCAATCTGCACAACAGTGACTCACGATTGACATATTCAGGGATGAAAGTGGTGAAAAACAAAAAAAGCTGAAACCCAAAATTACCTCCCAACACCACCCGCAAGAAAATGTTTGAATTCTAGAAGTTCTGAAATGCAATCTGGGGCTATTCCAGACAATAAACTGCAGTGAGTGCAGCATCCATTTTGGTGAGAAAAACCCCCAACTTTTCTTATTCAAATTCATTCCAGTAGTATTCTACTCTTAGTAGGATGCAGCAGTTTTTAGCTGACAGATATTTCTGGAGGAAATCACTGAAGAAATTAACAAACTGAAAATATGGTTTGACCGAAACAAATTGTCATTAAACTTAAATAAAACAGGGATGAAGTGGAGGTGTAAGAGTCAGTTGGTGTTCACAGGAAACACTTATTTATTTCTATATTTATGTATTTATGTTCATTGTTAGTTGGTTTTCTGTTTTCTGTTGTGTTTTGTTCTAAAACTGGATTGTAGCATTATTAGTTATTATTACTATTATTGTTGTTGCTATTATTATTAATAATATAAAAATAAATTAAAAACATATTACAATTTGTAATACATCTGACTCTTTTACGACAACAAACGCTGAGCCACTAATTATTATACAGAAGACAAATGCATACAAACGTGCTGAGATGTGAACAGCTTAATGCTAACACTGAAAACGCCATAGACATGCTAATGCATTAGCATCGGCCCCGTTTTTTATAAAATACATCTATCAACTGTTTAAGAAGACCATAACAGGTCAGCTTAACATAAAAAAGGTAAATATTACTCACAGACATATGCTCTTTAGGGTCTTTGTGGGGAAAAATTAAGATAAAGCGAAATAAAACAAAGAACCAACGAAGCAGCAGATCGAAGCACTGCTTAATTGATTCAAGGCTCAAAGCAAAGCCACGCTGCAGAAACAGTTGATCACAGACCCATTGCAGGGTCTGTAATCAATGTAGAGAAATGATCATTTTCCTGACAAACAGCCCAAAAAACAAAGGCTGCTCTGAAGGATTAATAAGGGAATCGTTAAGCAAAAAGGCTATTGATCTTGAGGGATCGAATCATTTCTTAACGATACCTGAAAAGAACCGGTTCCCAATACCCATCCCTAATGATGAATGTCATCAGTGCATATGACCCACAGGAAGGTTGTGAGATTAAAGAGAAAGAAGATTTTTGGAGCAAATTTGATGAAGTGGTGGAGAGTGCGATAATATAAGAGAATTCATGCCTCAGGTGTGACCTGAAAACGGGGATCCCCCAAACCCAACCCTAACCCGGGCATAGTTCTCCTGGGGCCAAGTTCTCTTATCGGAAAGTGTTCCCAAGCATAAAGGAATGGAGATTGAACACTGTCCCTCTCAAAATAAGATGAATAATCTGAAATCTAGCCAAATTGTCTTGTATTAAGCAAACAAATCTGCCAATGGGGTAAGAAAAATATACTTGGTTAGAATTCTCAAAACTAGCAAAATGTCGAGACACTAAATAATCAAAATGTGCCTTAACACTACACAGAATTCTTACTTTAAGATTAGCCTCTGTCGTAGAATAAGGAAAACAATCTTGTTCCTTTGCTTGGATGATTTGAAATCCATTGTATTTCCTTGTTACTGGTTAAATACAGCTTGATATTTGTTAAGAAAAAGTGACATACAAAATAAGACATTTTTTAATATATAAAAAATGCTTGACAAGATTATTTTTCTATTTAGACAAAAATTAACCCAAATGCTCTTAAAACAAGTCTTTTTTTTTTACTTTCTTAGATATCAGTTTTTGCACTTCAACGGAGGTGATGAGGAAGTAATGGAAGATAAGGTGTCAAGAAGAGGAATGAGGAAGGACAGATGGCTGTGGATTCTGCTAAAAAGATGAACTGGCTGTGGTGATGAAGAAGGAAGGTGCACTCAGCTACCAGCTTCACGTGACTGACTTTTCATCATTTTGAACAAATTACTTAGTTTTTTTTTTATAGTTTACTGAAGCTGTCAGTTTGACTGGTTTTTTCTAAATTATTTGTTAAAATAACTACACCCACATTGTGCAAACTGTCTCATGGAATTTGGACCAGTTGTTCTTCTGTTTTGACTGCAGATGTCCAGAAACATCAAACGCAGACGTCACCGACTGAATACTTGTTCCAGATTATATAGCAAAAGATAAAAATCTTAAATATTAACCACAGAGAAGCTGAGTTCTTGAAGCGCTGCAGGACCAGACCGCTGCGTACGTCACAGGCACTGAGGAACAGATGGGGGCTCAGCGCCCTCCGTCTCTGGAGGACAGGCTGTCTGAGTGTCCATCCTTCCGACCAGCTGGTGCCTTCTTCTGCTTCTGTTCCTCAACATCCGAACCTGCAAAGATAAAGAAAAGAGAGAATAGAAACGGAGAGGTGGAGATACAAAGCCACACTTAATTGTGGAGCCCCGGCGTGGACAAACCTTCAGCCCTGCAGCTGAGATGATGATGTGTCCCGGCGGCTGGATCCACGGTTCTCCATCCACTTGCACAGGTATGGGGCTGTTCGCCATTATTCTGACGTAGCTCCCTTGAGCAATGCGGATCCCTGAACGCAGCCCACTCTGCACCTGACCCTGCAAACAGATCCAACATCACCACAAGGGTTCTGTGTCCAGGAGGTGGCACCTTTACAACAAGAACAGTCTTTATGCAACTGTGCTGATCATTATAAATGTAATATTTCAAACACCTTGACGATTTAGCCTGAGCATGCCGACCGTATTAAAACGCTGGCACACACTGTCGTACGTCTAATAAATTAATGCAGCTGTCACACCTTGATGATTTAGAAATGGAACAGGTCAGATTTACTCCGTGTGTGAATGAAACAGTCTGTCTGCATACGGACCGCAGCTTTCAGCCAATCAGTGGACAGCATTAATGGATGGATTTAGACTGAGAAAATTACAAGAAACGTGTGTCAACAATCACATAACATACCTACAACTTATGTCCAGCATGTGCTGGACGTATGAGTCATATGCTGGCACTCGTTGAAAATTTTCAGCATGGCCAAAATTATCCAAGCAGCTCAGCTTATCAGGATGTACATCAGCGAGCTTCAACGTGCTCTTGATAAAAAAAACTTACCCTTGGACTTCCGGTGGAACATCGCTCCGATGGCAGCACATTAGGGGAGCTCTGAACGAACCAAGGATAAATTGATTTTATAGCCCCTTTCCAGTTGAAGTCTCATTTTTAATGTTAAACACTAAAGGGGCATATAATCACCCTAAACAATTTATTTTGGAAGAAAATCGCTAAATACAGTTTTTTTTCTCAACACGACTTCAGAAGCTAAAACTAACTAGCGCTTTAGCCGAGATCAGGGGATTTCACCAGGAAAACAATGAAAAGTTCGCCGTTGTCGAAGCAAACTCTAATCAGAGCGTGTCTTCCCTGACATTGTCTTGAAACTGTTTCCTGTCCTTTGCCATCCTACTTGCTTGCTCCATAGAGCCAAACACATCAATTACAGTTTTCTCCCACTTGCATTGTGGTCTTCCTCTTCTTCTCCTTCCAGGAATGTAAGCCTCTAACATTCTTTTCTCCATGCCATCCTGACACTTTATGTGGCCGAAATAAGACAATTTCTGCTTCCTCACATACTGTAGCAGCCAATCATTTTGCTACACCAAGCTCCTCTCTTATACTATCATTTGTGCAGTGTTGAGTCCACGGGACCCACAAGATCCTTCAGTAGCACTTGTTTTCAAAGGCTGTGATGTGTTGTTCATCCAACTTGCGCAGTGCCCAGGTCTTGCAGGCATAGGTGGCCACTGGAAAGACACATGCTCTCATCATCCGTAGCTTGGTTGCTTTATCCTGCCCACGCCAAAGCTTCTTCATCCCAGTGAGAGCTTGAAGACCCATGGCCAATCTACTTCTGATTTCTTTGCTGTTATCACCATCACCCTGGATCTTTGCACCGAGGTACATAAAATGGTCCACTTCTTCCAGTACATGTGTTTTCATGAATGAAAAGTTAGAGACAATCAAAGGTGAACTAACAAGAACAAACATAAGGCTGGATGAAACTAAGAAACAAATTGAACAAATGAGGGAGAGACTGCAAACTGCTAAAGATGTCGTTACCGAGATGCTAAAGCTACACGCGAAGCTGGACGACAGGCATGGAGACATGGAGAGCCGCTTCCGGACGAACAACATAAGGATCTACGGAGTCTGTGAGGGCGTGGAGAAAGACGCAACTACGATGACACCTTTCACGGAAAAACGACTGTGCGAGGGACTTCAGTTACTGGAGGAAGAGTTTCCTGACATACACATCGAGCGTGCCTCCACGCTCCATCATAGTTAAGTTTGATAGCTTTAAGGCTAACGACTTGTTACTATGCAAAGCTTGGGAGATGAAAGGATTTAATTGGATGGACAAACGCATAAACCTCGATAACGACTACCTGGTGCCCATTATCAACAAAAGGTGAGAATACGCTGCGATCCGCCAGGTCCTGAAGGAGAATGGAGTCCTGTTCCAAATCCTGTACCTGGCCAGGCTGCGGGTGAAATACAAAGATGAAACTTAAACCTACGATTCAGCAGCAGAAGCGGCTGAGGACCTGAGGAAGAGAGGATACGTGGTGAAAACGACTAAAGCTGTGGAGTCGCTGACTTGGATGAGAGCAGGACAGTCTACAAGGACTGAGCCAGATCACAGGGACGGAGGAAACAAGGAGAAGATATGCGCGTTCAGATGGCTGACAGCGGAATGAGGAGTCGATGTGCTTTTTCATTTCATCACCGTTTTCATTATATTTGGTTTTAAACAGTGAAATGTGACTGAGGTTCTTTTGAGTTAACTCTTCAACATGGCTTCAGCCATTAAACATGCCCTCCTTCCACTGGACACAGATCAGAAGGGCTCATCTTAGAGCGCCCTCTAGGGGTATTAGGGTCTAAGAGTCAGACCCTTGCATAGTAGTCACGTTTTTGTTGTTCTGTTTGATCATGTTTGATGTGTGTGTGCGTGTGTTCCTTGTTGGTTTTTGTTTGCACTCTGCAGTTCTGAGCAGAAAAAAGGAAGCTTCTCATATTTATTCAATGGGTTAATTAGAGACATTTTCAAATGCAAAGCAGGCCAATAAGATTTATTTCATGGAATATAAATGTGCTCTCAGTCCATTGAAACGCTGGAAAATGTTATCAGAATTAAAAAGAGAAAAGGTACAAGTTCTGTTCATCCAAGAATCCCACTTGGATGACACTGAGCACGCTAAATTACATAAGATGGGATCTAAAAAAATTTCACATGACTCAGGTAGGTGAAGGGGGGTGGCAGTCTCACTCTCCAGCTCGATGAACTTTGAATACATATCTGAACATAAAGATAATGAAGGGAGATATATGATGGTTATAGGGAAAATCCAAGGGGTCTTAGTAAGCCTTTTAAATGTTTAACATGCCCCCAGGCAGTGACTGGTCAGTTTAGAAACATTTTTGACACCATGACGTCTAAAAGACAAGGCATTGTAATATGTGGAGCGGACTTCAACATCAGACTACATCCTAAAAGGGATTCATCTAATGGGAAAGCAGACATAATAAAATTTAAGTAAAACAATGAATATTTTAAGGAAGGACTTGGGAATTCTAGACGTGTAGAGGGAGATGAACCCAACGGATTATACACATGACTCCTCAGCACATACATACAGTGAGGAAAATAAGTATATGAACACCCTGCGATTTTGCAAGTTCTCCCACTTAGAAATCATGGAGGGGTCTGAAATTTTCATCTTTGGTGCATGTCCACTGTGAGAGACATAATCTAAAAAAAAAAATAAATAAAAATCCGGAAATCACAATGTATGATTTTTTAATAATTTATTTGTATGTTACTACTGCAAATAAGTATTTGAACACCTGTGAAAATCAAATCAAATCAATTTTATTTATATAGCGCCAAATCACAACAAACAGTTGCCCCAAGGCGCTTTATATTGTAAGGCAAAGCCTTATAATTATGGAAAAACCCCAACGGTCAAAACGACCCCCTGTGAGCAAGCACTTGGCTACAATCAATCAATCAATCAATCAACTTTTTTCTTGTATAGCGCCAAATCACAACAAACAGTTGCCCCAAGGCGCTCCAAGGCGCTACAGTGGGAAGGAAAAACTCCCTCTTAACAGGAAGAAACCTCCAGCAGAACCAGGCTCAGGGAGGGGCAGTCTTGTGCTGGGACTGGTTGGGGCTGAGGGAAAGAACCAGGAAAAAGAACTTGCAAAATCATGGGAGAAGGGTGTTCAAATACTTATTTTCCTCACTGTACTGGGAAGAAATAAGGGATCATGTGAATAATGTATTTGGTGATAACTGTCCCTGAAATGTGACACTCTGTATTTGGGGGACTTACCTGCACAACACTGTGAGAATACAGACAAAAGACTGTTGAGAATTCTACTCCTGGTGAGTAAGAAAGCCATCACAAGGAAATATCTGAAATCAGAACCTCAAACCATTGAGGACTGGATAGACATACTGCACAGTGTCTAAATCATGGAGAAACTGGCCTTTTCCATAAGGATGCAAAAGGACACGTTTTACAGGCTCTGGACTAAATGGACTGTGTGTAAAACCTTATCAATCGGACTTCACCTGAACACTGGAAATGTAAATATCTGTGAATTACGGCATGCATCCCTTGTTTGACTGTTTACATTTGTTTGTGTGATTATTGAAAAATGTTAAAAATAAAAATTGAAAAACAAACAAAAAGTAACCCTTAACTTATTGGACTTAAGTCAGCATTTTTTTTAATATGGTTGGCATACACTGGCTAAATCGTCAACGTGTGACAGGGCCTGAACAACCTGGGTTTGATTTTGTAGAACTGTTTCAGGAGAGTCCAGGGTTCGGGTTCCTAAGAAACCTGTCAAGTCTAAAGTTTAAAGTCAAAGGGAACCTGAAGATGGTCGTGACTCAGGTTTGGAGGCTCTGAGCCAAATCAGGTAGCCAGGGAACAGAACCACATCATGTCTGACCTTAAGTGACTCGTAGCTCTTTATGGGGTCAAGTCTCACATGAAGGGGTCTTGTGCTCTGGATAACCTGGAGATGCAGGTGTCCTGTCCTGGAACTGTGAGGCAGATTGGTCCATCTCAGTCCTGCACCTGCTGGCTGATGTACCAGCTGTGAGTAAGGGTCGGGGAGGAGGTGGGCACTCGTTTGTCTGGTGGTCTGGCGTCTCAGCTCTCATGGGTGTGGTCTATGTTTGGGATATAGATGTTCCACTTGTTCGTCTCTTTTTGGAGGGTTCCCTTAAGGTTCCCCTTCAGGACCTGCAGTGATTCTCCTCTGCACATCTCATTTCTGAAAGTGTCTCCTGCAGTTGATTGCCATGCAGCGAGCAGGTGCACTGATAAGTGAACCCGGTAGCCATGCTGTGCTCCTCAGACCTCGGTGCCAGTCCATGGCTATGAGATCAGGTGTCAGATCAGATATCGGGAGACTCAAATGGAGTGAAGAAGTCCTCTTTAGAGGGAGAATATGTGGAGAGGGTCTCAGACGTCAGGTTCCTGGGCTCCAACAGTAAGGAGGACCTGACGTGGACAGCAAACACAGACTGTTCTTCCTGAGACTTCTCAGGGAGAACAAAGTGTCAGAGTGGCTCTTGGTGGTCTTGAGCTGTGGAGTGTCGCTGTGGTTCACCAGCTACACTGCTGCCGAGAGTAAATCGCTCCAGAATATCATCAATATCACCCAAAAACTCACTGGCTGCCCTCTCCCCTCTCTTGAGGCCTTCTGCACCTCCCACTGCGTCAGGAGAGCCCACAGCATACTCAGCGACTCCTCCCACCCTGGTTTGAACTCTAACCTTCAGATCCATCAGGTCCAAAACTAACAGACTGAAGAACAGTTGTTACCCCTGAGCCGTCGCAGATCAAACCTGATAACACTTCAACACTCAACACAGATGTGCAGTATTCTATACTGTTAATAAAACAGTTTTTAATAAGTTTTTATACTTATTTTTTACTTATACTGTGTCTGTTTGTTATCTATTTGTTTTTATCTCAACTGTCTCTTAAACAGCACTGAAATGAGTCTCAACCTCAATTTCGTACTTCTGTGCAATGACAAAGATACTTCATTCTGTTCTATTCTATTCTGTTCTGTTATAGTCTATTCTGTTCTATTCTTGTTCTATTCTGTTCTGTTCTATTCTCTATTTTGTTCTATTCTGCTCTGTTCTATTCTGTTCTATTTTGTTCTACTCTATTCTGTTCTAGTCCATTCTGTTCTGTTCTATTTTGTTCTATTCTTTTCTATTTTGTTCTACTCTATTCTGTTCTGTTCTAGTCTATTCTGTTCTATTTTGTTCTATTCTGTTTATTCTGTTCTATTCTTTTCTGTTTTGTTCTATTATGTTATATTTTGTTCTATTCTGTTGTATTCTATTCTGTTCTATTCTATTCATTCTATTCTCTTCTGTTATATTATGTTCTGTTCTATTCTATTTTCTTCTGTTCTGTTCTATTTTCTTCTGTTCTGTTCCATTCTGTTCTATTCTATTTTCTTCTGTTCTATTTTCTTCTGTTCTGTTCCATTCTATTCTATTCTCATCTCATCTCATTTACAACCGCTTTTCCGGGTTTGGGTCACGGGGCAACAGCTCCAGCAGGGGACCCCAGACTTCCCTTTCCTGGGCCACATTGACCACCTCTGGCTCAAGGATCCTGATTCATCATTCCCAGGCCAGTGTGGCGATATAATCTCTCCACCTAGTCCTGGGTCTTCCCCAGGGTCTCCTCCCAGATGGACGTACCTGGGACGTACATGCCAGGGGGGCATCCTTACCAGATGCCCGAACCACCTCAGCTGGCTCCTGTTTTATTCTGTTTTATGTAACGGCTGAGTGGACCCTTGTCATTTGATTGGTGGGTTGTATGTGACGTGATTTGTCCTATTTTGTTGCCTTGCATTTAAGAGTGCAATTTGGTTCCACACACACACACACACAAAACAAAATCCACTGCACCGTCTGGAGGCATGAAAAGCTGTTAGGAGGAAGTTAGACTGAAAGCTGGACTAATTTCTGACGTGATTTTTTTCTCTGCACTGAGGAAGTACGCAGTATTTTTTTTTTTTTGGAAGTACACACAGTTGGTGAACAAAATTGCAGACGACATCATCAGAATTATTTTTGGACTTGTATTCAAAGTTCGTGTTGGACTGTTGATGTCAGAGCAGCAGTGATGCACCAAAGCTGGACAAATTTCTGACGTGATTTTTCGCTGGAGTGTGGATCGTACACAAACTCTTTGTATACCGTTCTATGATCCGTGTCTTGCCTACAAATGTCCATCTGAGTCTTGATGGCCCAACAGATGCAGAGCAGGTGTCTGAAACTCCATAAATAAGTTTTGGAATGAGTTTGGGACCACAAATGCCATTTCGAAGGAAGGAAGCAGAAAGATCATTAGAACAGAACCGTGGTCTCACCATGTGGACGACCCCAGTGACCCCCACCACCTCCAACAAGCCATCATCAATGCCTGGTTTCCTAAAGCGACTGTCGGCCTCCGACCCCCAGAGATCAGCACCTGAACCCCAACTAGACACAGACACACAACAGGAAGTTAAAACCACCAGTGCTGCCCCATCACAGGACCTCAGACTGTGGACCAATAGAACCACATCCTCATCTCTAAAAATCATAAATAACATCAGAAACAGGGATGGCAGCAGGAAAGATCATGGCATCAATTCTTTCCACAGAAACCTGAGGCAGAACACAGATCTCGTTTCGGTCAAGTGGAAACAGGTGGATGGGTGAAGGCCTCCACACTGTGCAGCTACCTGGGAATGTTGAGGAAGATCAGGCCCTCTATGTGGGGTAAGGGGACGCTCTGCCCGTCCACCTGAAGCTGAAGTTCTTTATGAAGACTCCTGGTGGAGCTGATCTTCTGCAGACCGACCTTCACATAAACGCTTTTGTTATGGAACCTGGGCAGGAGCAGAGAGGCTGATGGGAAATTATGTGGTCTTTCCGGGTAGAAACTGTCCTGGATGTGTGGTGAATCAGTTACCTGCTGGTGAATTTATCAGGATCGTCCTCTCGAGCCAGATGGAAGTCGAGGCTCAGCTCAGCATCAATACCAAGACCAAAGTAGTTACTCATCTGCACAATCTGAAAGAACCAGGAAGATAGGTTTTATTATTGTCCATCTCCACCAGCAGACAGAGGAGGGCAGGGCTCAGGGGACTGCTGCAGCCTGTCTACGGGGGGGCACAAGTCACCATGACATCAAGCCTTATCAGAATATGTTTAGAAATACAGTGACTGCAGATACGTGAACTCAAAAACTTTCTTTTCTCAGTCACAGAATTTCTGTGCACCCCTCGACCATGCTGGATGTGCAGGCGGGGCGCACATCGAGCGACTGTGACGCCAACTGACAGCGCGTGAGACTTTATAACATCATGCAACTGGAGCCGCTGAGAAGAAGATGGACATTGACTGACCTCAGCTGTGACCTTCATGTCTTTGAGTCCTCTGCCTTTGAGATCCAGAGACGCCTGTGAAGATCTTATGGAGTTATGGGATAAAAGGTCAGAGGTCTCTGCAGGAGAATGAAGGTCAAAGTATTTAGGTTCCTGGTGCTTCCTGTCTTAGAACCCTTAGACGCAGCGGTTCTGTGCGCTCACTTTCAGTGCTTTGTGTCATTGTTTGTCATGTACGTCGTAATCATCTTAGCATCTTCTGTTGAGCTAAGGCCTGGTGATGTCTGAAGATTAGGATGATGTTAATTGTTGACAATGTGTCTGTCCAGATTCTCACCTTCCTTTCAAAAGACAAATCTCAGTTCCTAATTATAAATCCTTAAAACAGGAATTTAGTCCTTTATCAGAGTCCTCTACCATCCTTCTCCCATGATGTCGGAGTCACCATTTGTTGGAGCGGACCTTTAACAACAGTCTCACACAACTGTAAACCCAAAACATCAACATGAAATTGTTTAACAATTTACCTCGGTCACACCCCGCACGTCTATTGATGAGACAGGGAAAGATGACCAGGACTCAGTCCAGTTCTCAGATTGACCTTGCCTTTAATACAGAGAATGAGCCAAAGTACCAATAACAGAGAGTCCCTGATTTCATGCTTAGCTTGCCCTAGCAATCAGGCTCTGAGCAGGAACCCCGTCTACCTCTCCCTGAACCCATACCATCTGAGTTTCTGTCTAAACATTGTGTCACTACGCTAAGAAGCTGTAGTCTTTCTCGATTGGTCCACTTCTCGTCCTGCGTGCAGTGCAGTCTTGTTTCTTCTTGTATCCCAGCGCTGATCATGAAATAAAAAAGGAAATATCATACCACCCCCCCCCCCCCCCATCCTGATTGAGCTACATGTGTCACCCCTGTCTCAATGAGAAAAACAATTTGACCTCGTCCCCTGATTGCCCAATAAGACAAACAAACTTGGCCTCGTCTCCTGATTGCCCACAAAAAAAAACAACTTCGCCTCATCTCAGTTACATGAAACATCAGAACAATAGAAAAACTCAACCGAAATAGCAAATTGCTGTTTGGTTGAGAATGTCCCTAGATAGGGGTCAGGTGGTAAGAGCAGTATTTTTAGATCTTAAAAAAGCTTTCAAAATGGTCACTCATAGTCTGATCTTATCTAAAGTGCCTTATTTTAACATCTCCTTGGAGGCAGTAGACAGGTTTGCATCTTACCTCCAGGATAGAGAACATTATGTTAAAGTAGCGCAAGCTAAGTCCTCATTTTTAAATATCTAACAGGGCATACCACAGGGCTCTATACTGGGACCCTTGCTGTTTGGTATCTTTATAAATGATTTACCTGTAACCTGAAATGGTGCCAGTTGCCAACTCTATGCAGATGATGCAGTTTTTCATGCACCTGCTGAGTCACCGGAGCAGGCAGCAGAAGTTTTGTCCGTATGTATGGCTAAGGCGAACCAATGGCTCAATCAAAATCAGTTGGTGCTTAATCTACCTAACACAGTTTCAATGTGTTTTTCAATTAGAAAACAAAATGTAGACCAAAGTTTTAAAATACATTGGCAGAATACAAATATGCAATCTGTAACTTAATTTAAATATCTTGGGCTGGTTCTTAACCGCCAATTGAAATTTGATAAACATATTAAGAAAATCTCCAAAACCATACAAAGAAATCTCAACTGTTTTAAATTAAATAGATCTTACATTCCAAAACAGGCAGCCCTCCTGTACATGCATGCTATGATATTCTCACATATATCATACTGCATGACAGCGTGTTGCCCAGGCCACGCCCTCAGTCACGAAGCGCATTGCTTCACTGTACAATCAAACAATAAAAATTATGGCTAAAAAGCCATTTCATTACCACCACTGTATTATTCTTGACAAGTATAGACTGCTGAGCTTTGAAAGCTTTGGTAGTCTGTGCCTCCTCAAACTGTTATTTAAATGTATTAATAATCAAGCACCCGAGTCGCTTAGTTTATTTGTTCAGAGACCAAGTGGAAGTAGAGTCACCAGAGGTTCTATAAACAAGAACTGTAAGATCCCACAGTGTAGAACTTCATCTGGTTAGCCTGCCTTTTCTTTTAAAAGCATAAATCTGTGGAACTCTTTGCCGCTCAAGCTCAAGAACATATCTGAGTTTAGGATGTTCACCTCCAGGCTCAAGTTTTGGCTTAAAAGTCACCAATATTGTACCCATGTCTAAACAGCATTGTGAGTAAAAAAAAGTGGGTCAAGAGAGATAAGGATAAGGACTGAATGGAGGAGTGAGTGTATTAACACACAGAAAATCAGTTTTTAAGTTTTTGTAAATTATGGATGTGGTTGGTAAGTGTAGAAATGTAAGAGAATTTTGAATTTTGGAATTTTTGTGAGGTGGATCGATGGTTGAATGAAATGATGAATGAGGTTGTTTATTATGTAAACTGCTGTTTATTTAAATTTTAGAATGATAAATTATGTAAATTTTAGAATTATGAATTATGTAAACTGTAGAATTATGAATCATGTAATTTATAGAAAGGCCCAACCAGGGACAAGAGTTGTGAATTAGTTGAGGCTATAAACTTTGTACATCCCATCAGTTGGAAACACTGCTTAGACTATGTTGACTGCATTGTCCCTGTTAAATAAACTAATAAATGAAATGAAATGTTTTCACATTCCATCTCAATACTGGTTTATCAGCACTTTTTAGCATGCAAAGGTACAGTGGTTTTATTCAGATCACAATAAAAAGACAAAGTAGCATAAGAAAAAGAGAATGTCACTAATAAAGAATAAAATCACCATAATATTTTTACACGGCCCCTGACACAGTCTGGTGTCCCGTCATGCCTGAAGATCTCCACCATAGTCCCCTCTACCCAAGAAACACCCAGGGGAACAAACACCTACCAGGAGGAAGAAACATCATTTCCCAATCTGCCCCCCAAGACACAACTAGGACAAAACAACCAACAAACATGGATTACAACTCCTACAACTCTGTGGTTCACTGGGTCTGTTCATAGTCAGCGGTACAGTCCTATGGTAAACACACCTATAGCTCATCTCTGGGTGATGACTTCATCACTGAGCTCAGCCTGGTGTCTCTCAGAGCGTCCACAGTCAGCCCACTAACAGCCCCATCAGATCAACACCAAATCACCAAAACCTGCAGGACAAAATCAAATCCACTGTCACCAAGAAGGTCTATGGTGTTGACAACATCCTGAATGAAACGCTCAAATCCACAGATCCCAAATTCCAACTGGCCACATTAAAGCTCTTTAACATTGTCCTGAGCTCCGGAACCTTCCCCAATATTTGGAACCAAGGGCTGACAACAAACTTGAGCCTACTGATGACCGTGGAGTCTGTGTCAACAGCAACCTCTGGAACATCTTTTGCTTGATCATCAAACATAGACTCCCACAAAGTGTACATTCTGTATTTTCTATCTCCAGTTATCCATCTTCATAATGAAGTGGTACAGAGGAGGATTTTCTTCAAAAGAAGACCTGAAAGTTCAGCAACAAATTGCCAGAAGGTACACCTGAGATGTAAGCCTAGATCTGACCTGTTTTGATGAAAGAAAATCCTTCTCCACTCGGCTCCACTATGAAGCTAAGAGTGGTGATACAAAATGCAAAATTTACACTGTGCACAATTTCTCCAATCACAGCCACAGAAGCCTCTTCTGGGTGTCTTGGTGACTTTCCTCACTCTTCTCCTTCAGTTTTTGAGAACTGTCTGCTCCACACAGATTTACCACAGAGGGTCATACTGTTTGTATTTCTTCATAACTGATGTAAATAAAGTCCAAGTCGTATTCAGTGGCAGCTGAAGAGCCTCGACCACAACCACCACAAAAGACTCCAAGCTGTCACTGATGTTAACACGGTATGAAGAACAGGGGGATGGAAACTTATGATCACAACTTCATATATTAAAATTTTCCATGTGAGGTGTTTTCATGAAGGTGCTGTCAGGAACACGGCAGTAAACAAAAAACCTGCACACTTAATCCAAACTGAATGTTCACATATGGAAACGTCAAAAAAGGATTCATTTCATATTTAGCTGGTTTTGTCTTCGATGGTGATGGATTTTAGCTAGTTAGTACTGCAGGTTGTCATCACAACAGTAATCGATGCTCCGATTACTTCTCTGACGTGTCTGACATGAGGCGTCCTTTCACAGAGAGTTGAACTTTCAGAAGCCCAGAATGAACCATCAGCTGGAGGAAGAGTAGAAGACAAATCTCTCCACCTGATCTCCTCTCAAAGTTCTTAACATGCACAAAACATCCTGATGAACTCTGCTGACATCAGCTGACAAGGAACTCATTTTGCTCTCTATAACATGAACGTTATTCATAAAAATCATGGCACACAGCCTCAAACATTGTGTGCCCGCTGACTGTGATATTAAAATATTACTCATTTTTTCTGAGTTCATGTCCAAACTCACGTCGCTCCAGTTGGGTGTCAGTGGACGATCTGCACCACGGTCATTGTGTGCCCTGTTGGGTGGTCATGTGGTGCTCTGTGAGGTGTTGTTGGGGGCCTGTGTGGTATTTGTGCATCTTCCGGGCTTGGGGACACTTCTGCAGAAATGAGGTGTAGCTTCATATGGTGACCACTACAATCATGGTGGTTTGTGAGCGGATACTGTGAGGACTTAGGGGAGGTGATGGTCTAGTGCAGTGATTCTCAACCAGGGTGCCGCGGCACCCTAGGGTGCCGTGATCGATCGTCAGGGGTGCCGTGGGCAATTATCAAATATCACCATTATCGGGTGTATGTGCTGTAATAGTGTGACAAATGATGTAATGCTCTTTTATTCCAGTAGATGGCAGCAAAGCGCGCAGTAGCGCTGAGCCGTGTGCCGACAAGGAGGCGTGATCGCCATTTTAATTCCGGGCAAGTTAGTGATTTGCGTGCATAGAAGTTCACTTAGTCTCGTCGAGAAACAGGTGGAATATGCCGGAAAGCTGCGCATGTTGGCAAAGTCACAAACGGAGGAACAAGGGAGACAATATTTCCTTCCATAAGTAAGTGGTTTTGGTTATTGTTGTCACTTTGACCGTGATATTTGGATGATAAACAGCTGTATGTCTCCTGCCATACCTGTGTCGTCCGATGACACGGATCATTAATTTCACTTATGTGTAGTTGATATTTTCCACTGCTAGACCAATGTCTAGTTAAAATTCTTGTCGTTAGTGACTAAAAATTGTTCGACAAGACTGGGGAGGTTTTTTTTTTTTTATTATTTGCACCTTAAAATAATGAGATTAATGACCCGCGCTGTGCTGCCACACACACAGAGATGTGCACACACACACCGCTGACTTCATGAATGAAACTCGGTCAATAAAGGATAATTATGTAAAAATATAATATATATAAATGTATTGTGATGGTTTTAGGAGCCGCGCTGCTTTGAACACAGCAGCAGCTCAGCCGAGCAGCGCAGCTTAACAGCGCAGATCCGTGTAACTTTCAACACTAATATTTGTGAATGTGTGCATGTCAGAGTAAGTTTAATACTTTCCTGACATAATTTAATGTAATTTAATTTTACTGGCTCGATATCCAGGACAAAATGGCATTTTAACACGTATTTTGCGAGCATTTTTCTGAGTGTGTTCAGTCGCGAATCTCCAATGAAAATGCATTAACATCCGGTTAGGAGGCGTCATGTCGCTGTCCATGAAGGGATGTTTTCATTTAGTGTGCAGCAATGGGACTGCGCTCTCTAGTTCTTATATACAGCTCCATGACTATAGTATACTATGTTACGTCATATCTGTACCGCACGTGTTGCTAACGTGCTAACGCACCGTGTAGAGACAGTCGAGTTAGTGGTGCGTGACACGTGACAGTGGTGTGCCGCAGGATTTTGTAAATATAAAAAGGGTGCCGTGGCTCAAAAAAGGTTGAAAATCACTGGTCTAGTGGTTAAGCATTGGTCTTGAGACCAGAGGATCCTTGGTTCAAATCCCAGCCTGACTGGAAAATCACTAAGGGCCCTTAGGCAAGGTCTTTAATCCCCTAGTTGCTCCGGTGTGTAGTGAGCACCTTGTATGGCAGCAGCCTGACATCGAGGTGAATGTGAGGCATTATTGTAAAGCACTTTGAGCGCCTGATGCAGATGGAAAAGTGCTATATAAATGCAGTCCATTTGCCATTTGACTTTGTAAGGTCCTGGAAGCAGCCGAGCGTGTCTTTAGTGTCATGCAGCGCTCAATGCAATTTCATGACTGCACAAGGACCACTGGACAGACCTCGTACCTGTGTAAGAGAGTTTGGTTGTCAGACTTGGACTCTAAACAGCGATCTAAGGTGAGGACTGGATGTCTTTGTTCCCAGGTCTCTGTGGAGGATCTCTGGGTCCGGTTGGAATGACTTTGTGTCCAATGAAGTGTTAGTTAGTGAGACTCAGATGAGGAGGATCACTGACACTGTGAGGGAGCTTTAGAAACCACACATTGTCCATGATCCAGCACACAGGTGTTGAGGACCCAACAGCTGGAGAAGGTCAAGGACACGCCTACGTTTCACGTGCCTGCAGCAGGTATATGGTTGGTTTGGAGAGATGGGGATGGAGCAGTTGTTTGTCTGGGTGGTTGTCATCCAGGACCTGAAGCAGTTCCTGAGTGTTTTTGATGCAACCACCTGACTTTTTGACATCACAAACCTTAATGTTTTGACTGGTGCAGACAAGGACATGATGAGGAGCGGTCTGTCAGCCGTGGAGATATCAACATGCACTCAGATCTTCTCTGACTGGAGTTTGTTTGCTGAACATCCTGTTCACTGGTGTCCATCAGAACACCAGCGGGGAGAACACCCAAACTCCACACAGAGAGGCCACAGGCGGAAATCTAACCCATGAACTTCTTGCTGTAAGACAACAGTGCTAACCGCTAATCTACCATGCTGCACATATTTTGAACATTATTCCATAAATTATGGTATTTGTCTCAGTAATGTGATTTTCTGTTTCAGTTTTTTTTTTTTTTTTTTTTTTTGGGGGGGGGGGGGGGGGGGGGGGTCAGTGGTTAGCACATCAGTCTCACAGCCAGAAGATCTTGGGTTCAATTCCATGAAGACCTAAGTAGTTTTTATGTTTGTGTGTTCTATTTGAAAAATGGATTTAAAAAAACCCATTTGGTTGTTTCTTATGTGAACTTTGGTCTTGGGCATAAAAACCATGTGTTAAAGAAAGATCAGGGTTCCACACCCTGATCAGGTCAATTGATTTCATCTCTATGTTTGACCCAAAAGTGAAGCACAGGCAGCAGAAACCTAAGATTAACGAAGTCCACAGACCATGCAGGAAACCCAGGTGGAGCTGGTACTGTAGAACCAGGATCTGACCTTAGGCGGCTCCAGGAAGCCATTGCTCTTGTCGTCCTCAGAGATGTCCTGGGCATCCATCAGGATGGTCCAGCGATCCAACAGAACCTCCTCTGCCTCATCCACACAGACCAGGATGTGATGTGGATCCTCACCGCTGTAACCGGGCCCCCAGCGTAGGATCCGAGCCAAGTCATTACCTGACAGGTGGAAGAGAGTTCCAGACAGGTCAACATCTTCATTTATTAAAAAAAAAAAAAATCATGACATGAGTCACTAAGTGACAACATCAAAGAGAGACCACATTCCATATGTGGAACACTTTAGCAATGCTAACATTTAAAACCTCTGAATGCAGTCAAAGCGGATAACACAGCTAATGCTAATACGAGCAGAATGTTTGGAAACATACAGGCGAAACGTTGTTGGGGTCATTTTATTTGAAGAATTTAGTTTTTATAAGCATAATACACACATCACATAGACTGTAGTTACTCATCGTCCTCATAACATCAGTTACAGCACACATCCCATCGCTAAATACGGTAAAGCAGAATTAGAGAATAAACAACTTAACTTGTGATCTGAGAAAACAAAGTCAGGCCTGTGGGGCATTACACGGTGGTTCCATTTTATCCAACTTGAGGTAAATTGTTCCAATATGTGGTTGACACATAGCGTTATCTTTTCCGTATTTTAAAATGTCCATCCATCCAGCTAAAGTCAGTCTTTCCTGTAATAACCATTTCTTGGGTTATGCCTTTTTAGCTGCAACCAACAAAATGTTGAATAAATATTTGTCTTTTTTTTAAACCATTTCTGGGGTAAATTTTCAAAGTATATAATCTTCATCTCTCTCCAGACATCCTTGAAAATGTGTTGTAGAGCCATGTGCATCTCTCTACACACGTCCTTGAAAATGTCTTGTAAACACATGTGTATCTCTACACACGTCCTTGAAAATGTCTTGTAAACCCATGTGTATCTCTACACACGTCCTTGAAAATGTCTTGTAAACCCATGTGTATCTCTACAGACGTCATTGAAAATGTCTTGTAAACCCATGTGTATCTCTACAGACGTCACTGAAAATGTCTTGTAGAGCCATGTGTACCGCTGTCCAGACGTCCTTCAAAATGTCTTGTGGAGCCACGTGTATCTCTCTACAGACGTCCTTTAAAATGGCTTGTGGAGCCACATGTGTCTCTCTCCAGACATCCTTGAAAATATCTTTAGAGCCACGTGTATCTGTCTCCAGGCGTCCCTAAAAATGCCTTGTCGAGCCATGTGTATCTCTCTCAAGAAGTCCTTAAAAATGTCTTGTGGAGCCATGTGTATCTCTCTCCAAAAGTCCTTAAAAATGTCTTATATAGCCACGTGTAGTATCTCTCTACAGAAGTCCTTGATAGCCGGGCAGTCCCAGAAAATGTGGTGGTGGTTTGCATGTTTGTTGCCACAATTTCTCCAACATATAGGGGGCGCTCCATCACAGTGGGATTTCTGTGTGATAAAATATCATTTTTCCAGCCGAATTCCCTCCGATCTGTGAACAAGTACATTTCCAATGATATCTCCACGTTGTTGTCTATTCCTCCTCAGATATAGTTATTCCTCCTTCTTGCTCCCATTTGTCTTTAATGTATGTAGCTGACTGTGTTTTATGGTTGGACAGGCCTTTGTATGCACGTGATACAATTCAACCATTAATATCAGAGTTATGTGCTTTCCTAAACATTTCTCCAAAACTCAACATTTCTTCTGACACATTTTTCACTTTCATATTAATATAGTGTTGTAGCTGTAGAAATCTTGTTTTTCTAAAAGGTATTTTTCTTTGATTGTATCAAAACTAAGTATTGTTCCCCCTTTCAGTAGTTTGTATAAAGCTGTCAAACCCTTAAAAGTCCAGTCCTTAAATCTCGTATCCAGTGTATTAGGCATGAAGTCAGAGTCATATGCACAACATTTAAGAACTATTATATCCTCGTCTAATTACGTCTGTCAAGGACATAATAAAATCATTGATATTTATTTGTCTGTTCTACTGTTACCAGGATTACGCCAAAACTACTGCATGGAATATGACAAAATTTTCACCACAGATAGATATTAGGCCATGGAGGACTCCATTAAATTTTGGAGATGATCCGGATTCTGTATCAAGATTTCACTTTATATAGGCTTTTAAGGATTATGTCAAAACTACTGCACGGATTTTAATTAAATTTTAACCACTCAGTTCTGGATTCTGGATCAGGATTTCACTTTGTATGCTTCACTTTGTCGGATTTTGAGGATTACGTCAAAACTACTTGACGGACTGTCATCAAATTTTCACCACATTGGAGTTAGGCTGGATCCAGATTCTGGATCAGAATTTGACTTTGTAGACTTTAAGGGTTACGTCAAAACTACTTCACAGATACGACATCATAATGTAAAACCAAGATCAGGAAGACACTATTTTGTTTCAGCTTGTGAATTAAATATCACATTGCAGCATCTTGATCAGTCGGACTGTTCTGGATCAGTGTGCAGTTATTGTATTGTGTTGTGGAATCCGGATCCAGGTAAAGTTCGGGTCACGATGTGAATCACATATCTTGAATTTTATTTTAAGTCATCGTCAACCCTTGGCGGGACTCAGAAACCTCTGATTGCTCACGTTTATGTTCTTTTATGATAGCTTTCCACATTTTAAGAGTACATTTCACCCATGGACTGTCAGTAATTTTAGTTTAATTTTGTTGATTATTGTCAGCTATAATGGCCTGTATGGGAGTGGAGCATTTTTTCTCTTCTATATTTTTCCATTGAGAATTATATGCAGGATTGCACCAGCATATAACTGTTCTTAACTGTGTTGTTAGAAAATAATCTCTGGGAGAGGGTAGACCCCACCCCCTTTTCCTTAGTCAGATGTAAAGTTTTGAGATGAATCCTAGGTCCCTTGCCTCGCCATATATATCTTGATAACATTTTTTCCCATTTATTATATGGCATTGATTGATTTCTATTGGTAAAGTCTGGAATAAACATAATAATCAAGGTAAAATATTAATTTTAATCAATTCAGTTCTTGAGGAAAAACTAAGAAAAGGAGTTAGGCTACATCTGGTTATATCTTCCTTAATTTTTCTTGTATACAGGACCATAGTTGCATTCAAATACTGTAATTTTGTTAAATCTTGCGGGATGTTTCTACCTAAATATCTGATGGTTTGTCATATCAATGGGTATTTATTCTTAATTTCATGGTATTTCATGGTGGGTAATAATTAAATGCAAGTAGTTACGTCTTGCCTATCCTGATAAGTTGCCATATTGCTTGTGACGCCGCTGACTGGGTGAATTCCAAGAAATGAACTAATTTGCCTTTTTGCAGACGGTGTAGTTTAAGAAGTAAGCTTATTTGCATTTCGTAGAATGATGTCATCAATAACTGATTTCATTGGTGTAAAAAAGTACTAAGTTTAGAAATGGCACTCATTTTGGGTGGAGTCACTGACCCCTGAAGTGTATAAAATGCATTGTCCAGTGTCAGTTCTTTGAGGCGGTCGGGGTGATATCTGTGATGTGATCTACATGCTGCTTCCTTTTGCAGGCAACATAAAAACTGTTGTTTGGGCCTTCAGCTCTCTGATTTATGTGGACACTGTTAAGGAACAGATTTTATGATTGAGCAGCAGGAAAACGTAGACTCATGTCTGGTGAGTAAGAACTTTGTTCTAAAAACTCCACGACACTACGTTACTAGGTAGCGCACTACCGGTGTAGCAGACCGAACGGTTTGCCCCTAAAAATCGGTCCGCCTTTTGCATCAGCGCATGAGTCATTTGGGACCACAGCAGCTCGTCTGAGACGGCGTCTCTTCACCAAAAGCAATCAAATGGATTAATGTGATTATTAACCAGCAGATGATAAAGGTAAAACCTCTTAAATGATTCTCTAGTCAGTTTTAAGCAGAAACAAGGCAAAATTCTGTGATGCACTAAAATGTCATATGTTGAGGCTACGCGCGTAGGATGGAAGAAATGAAACGTTTCATTCTTTCGGCGTAGAGCAATGGACACAGAAAATATGCAGTTTTAAGCAGGTCTGGCAGCAGTGTTAATGTACACATCCAAAAACTGAGTGCGTGCATCCACAGTGAATCAGCTGGAGAACAGGATCACACATCCGCAACACCTCTGTGTGCTCAGAACAGGGAATCTAACCTCAACTCAGAAATCCAGAAACGGAACAGAAACAGCAGGTCGCTCTGTCTCTCTCTGTGTCTCTCTCTCTCTGTGTCTCTCTCTCTGTGTCTCTCTCTCTGTGTCTCTCTCTCTCTGTCTCTCTCTCTCTCTGTCTCTCTCTGTGTCTCTCTCTCTCTCTGTGTCTCTCTCTCTCTCTGTGTCTCTCTGTGTGTCAGCCAGCAGGAGGGAACTAAAAAAAAAGAGTTGAATATGTTTTAAATAGCGACAAGGGCTACACGCGACTGTGCGCACATTAAAAGGCAAACACATGAAGCTGCGAGCAAATCTATGAACGCAACCAACACGGAAAAACACTGAGTACATGCGCATTTTGGGCGTACTTAAACGAAACACAACGCCACAATACACAACTCTACGTTTGCTCCAGTGTGGAAGGGGCTAAAGAATTCAACCTGCACCACTGCCAGTGTCAGTGCCTTGCTCCAAAGACAACAGGACCAAATAAATGAGTGTGGAGGGGGCGTGGCCTTCCACTGTCTAGAGAGATGGGAAATTACATCAAGACAGGGTCCTAATAGACACACCTGGACCCAAAGATCAGACGTCTGTCAGACTCAGTACAACTCAATGGACACGCAGAAAAAACAGAGACGCATTGTCATTGCTCACTGTCTGTCTCTCTGTCCAACTTCCTGTCTCTCTGTCTGTCTTCATGAGTCAGGGAGCTGGTTCAACAGAAGACACTGACCTGTACCAAGTGGAATGATACCAATGGCAGGATCCCGACAGACCAGTTTATGTCTGATTTCTTCCAGAACTCCCAGAATCCAGCCCACTGTCCCATCGCCCCCGCAGACCAGAACCCGAAATTTGGGAAGCTCCCTCAACGTGTGAAAGCTAAAAGAAAGACATACAGAAGTCAATAACTCACATAAGAAAGAAAAGTGTCAAATACACTCAAACCAACACACACAGTGTCTCACACTTGTGTTGAGCGTCACATTTATTTGTTAAAAACCAACACACAAGTAGTTGGTTTTTACAAATAAATGTGTATTTGTAAATATGTAATTTTTTTGCATTTGTAAAAAAAAAGGCATTTGCAAAACTTAAAATTTTGTTTGTGAACTGTGATTCAGCACAATGAATAGCGACCACTAGTGATTGAGAGGAAACTCATTTCCCATAATACCTGTTGGTGTGTGTCAGTTAACACGCAAACCTTTAGAATTAGCACATTACTTTAAAAGATATGTGATATTTTTCACCTTGTAAAAATGACAGAGTTGCCGTTAGTGTCAATTAACTGTCCAGAACAAATAAAAACATGAGTGAAAAGTGCCTTGCATTTGATGTCTCCTGCCTGTCTGTGTTGTTGTGTGTGAAAAGCAAGTGACACTTCTTTACAACAGAGGGCACAGCACATCAAGACAAAAGCTCTGGCTCATTCCTTGTTTTGGGTTTCTGATCACCTTTGATTTTACTCAGAAGCTCCTGTGGTGCTTAAACTCAAAACTGGCTTATCAGAAGCCGACAGTACTGAGTCAATACTAACAGTTAGCAGTTAGCTGTAACTTCCGCTAAATGTGAGACACACACAAACAGTGAGACACACAAACACACACAGTGAGACACACACACAGAGACAAACACAGTGAGACACACACAAACACACACACAGTGAGACACACACACAAACACAGTGAGACACACACAGAGACAAACACACAAAGACATACACACAGACACACACACAGACCCACACACAAACATAAACAGAGACACACACAAACACAAAAACAGACATACACACAAACACAAAAACAGACATACACACAGACACACACAAACATAAACACACAGAGACACAGACACAGAGACAAACACACACACAAACACAGAGGCACACAAACAAACAAAAACACAGAGACATACAAACACACACACACACACACACAGTGAGACACACAAACACACAGTAAGACACACGCAAAGACATACACACAAACACAGAGACATACACACACAGTGAGACACAGTGTGGCCCACAAACACACACACAGTGAGACACACACAAACAAACACAGAGACACACATAAACACAGAGACAAACACACACACAGTGAGACACACAAACACAGACACACACAGAAACAAACAGAGACAAACACACACAGTGAGACACACACAAACACAGACACACACACACAAACAAACACAGAGACAAACAGACACAGTGAGACACACAAACACACACAGTAAGACACACGCAGTGTGACACACACAAACGCGCACACAGTGAGACACACATACACACAGAGACACACATACAAACACAAACACGGAGACACACACACAAACAGAGACACACACACAAACACAGACACACACACAAACACAGAGACATACATACACAGAGACACACACACACACACAGACCCACACACAAACATAAACATAGAGACACACACACAAACACAGAGGCACACAAACAAACAAAAACACAGACATACACACAAACACACACACAGTGAGAGACACACACAAACATAGTGAGACACACACAGAGACAAACACACAAAGACATACACACAGACACACACACAGACCCACACACAAACATAAACATAGAGACACACACAAACACAAAAACAGACATACACACAAACACAAAAACAGACATACACACAGACACACACAAACATAAACACACAGAGACACAGACACAGAGACAAACACACACACAAACACAGAGGCACACAAACAAACAAAAACACAGAGGCACACAAACAAACAAAAACACAGAGACATACAAACACACACACAGTAAGACACACAAACACACACACACACACACAGTGAGACACACAAACACACACAGTAAGACACACGCAAAGACATACACACAAACACAGAGACATACACACACAGTGAGACACAGTGTGGCCCACAAACACACACACAGTGAGACACACACAAACAAACACAGAGACACACATAAACACAGAGACAAACACACACACAGTGAGACACACACAAACACAGACACACACACACA